>NC_034420.1:7212056-7512056 GCF_002078875.1 Numida meleagris
GAAACAGAAGATAAAAAACGCTCAACCTGCTGTATGGTGGGGCTGCCAGGAAAACAGATTGTGAGTCACTGAAAGCTGCTGACCTTAGCCAGCGTATTGCGACTCCATGGCTTTCAAGCCCTGCTGTTTCTTTCCCAAGGCAGACGAGAGGCTTGTCAAAGCTGTAGTTTCCCTATATACACATGCACAGTCATGCACACATTAAAGCGCTATTTCTCTCAGCTGTGCAGACATCAGGATTACTGAACCTGACATAAACTCATCATTTTCCTGGAAGCAAAAAGGGCTGCTAGCCAAAAAAAAGATGAGCCGCGCTTGGCAGCAGCTAGCTTGTCTTGGGGTACCAAAGGGTAGCAAGCACAGAGCCTTCTCCTGAGCAGCATGCAATGTGCAGTCACTCTTTCGAAAGGGCCTGAGATCATTTGCAGAGTGGAAACACCAGTCTGCAGCCGGCACTCACTCCTCTCCTATCAGCATTCACCAGGCAAGGCACGCACTGTATCGAGAAGAAAGGCGGAGGTTTCGTGGGGTGGGAGGCAGCAGAAGGGAGCAGTGGTTGATCAGCAAGTGGGGACAGAACCCCAGCCCAGGGAGGAGAGGCTCAGTGGGACGCTGGGGCATGGTCCTGCCAGCAGACGAAGGATGTGCTTGATGTCATTTATTTGTTGGGAATAAAAAGCAGAAAGCCATAACTGAAATACAGCAGTCATGCAACAGAATTCAGGGTCGTTGTCCCATTCTAAGGGTCAGGACTCCGTTTATTTATCTGTAAAATGTGGGTGGTTGTGCTGCTCTCCCATGGCTGTGCCGGGAGGATTCAGCCCATTGCTTTATCCTGAACAAAATAGGCAGGCCGAGATCTGTGAAAGCACCAGAAAGTGGCGTAAATCAGCTAGAAAAAGATGGAGGGAGGGGTAATATTTTCTAGCAAATGCTTTACTTGGCCCACAGTCAAGTTTCAAATCTACAGCAGCAACGAATTCAGCTGAATTCTCCTGAATGACTCTGTAAAGAGAAAAAAAAAATACAATGACAAATCAACATTTCTCTCTGAAATTAAACATGAGGAGGCCTAGATTAACGAGATCAGTTTCATAAGCCGAGGCACAGGAGAAGCTGATAGAATTTGGGAATCATATCAACCAGCACACACAGCACACCGCACACCCAGGGACACACTGGGAATCACTGGTGCCCTCGGCACTGCTGTGTGCTGCAGCACTGCAGAAGATGGGCAGCACTGGTCCTGGGCACGCTGAGGTGCCTGAGCACTGCCCTGCTCATGCTGCAGAGGGGTCTGCATGTGCACTGCATGGCCACGCAGGTCAGCAGGCGGAAGGCACATTGGTTTGAAACCACGTGATAAAAATAATTTTAATTCTGCGGGAGTGCTGTCAGCTCACGGCTTGAAAGCTTAGCTGTCTGGTTTAAAGAAAAGATCCCAGGAGTATCCAGAAAGAGGATGCCTTGTCATCCAGGGCAAGCAAGGATCAAAATAACTGCAGGAGCCCGCAGCAAAGGAAGAGCACACTGAATGACCAGCACTGAGGGCTGGGGGCAGGCTCGCTCCTGCACCCAGTACAGCTCTGTGCCCACGTGCTGCAGTCTGCTCTCCCCCACCCAGCAGCAACTGAAGAGCACAGAAGCCGCCCAGAGAGCTCTGAGAGGAAACAGGCTCAAGAAGGACCAGCTCTGGGAACAGCCGTTCCTTGCCTGTTTGTCACATGAACAAGTATGATCGGAACATCTTCTAGCTCAGGACAAAATATCAGCTCATTCTTCATTGCACATGGGCAGTGGAACTCTCTTCCTACATCCAAGCCCGGTATTCATGGAGAGTTGGATTTAAGAGCTGACTAGAAATTCCAATACTTCCAGCTAGACACAGGCAGTGTTGTTAGTTCACAACTTACGGTAGATTTCTGAGCAAAACCAGCATTACTAACACCATGCTTTAAGGACCACCTTCGAAGAGATAGGAGGGCAAAACTGCTGTACCGAAGGCAATCTTGCTTTCATCAGTGGCCTTGTGAGGCTGCCATCGCACACACACATCCCCTGTGCTGCATCAGTGCAGGCAGGCTGGGCTTTGCCCTGGAGGTGGCTGTTGCAGCCCTGCCGGCGGCTGCCTGCCTCGGGCGTTCTGTGCAGCTGCTGCCTCACTCTCTGCTTTTGCAGGTTTTGCTAACTCTGACCTCTGATTTCATTCCCTCTTCTTGACAGGGAGTATAGCAGAAATGAAACTTCAGAATTTCCCTTTCATTTGCGTGTGTTTCTCCCTCTTCTTGTTTAATGGATATCTTCCAGCAGGAGCTGGTGGGACTGGTGAGTCCTTCCAAGAACCATCATCTCACAACTGGGGAGCATGATATGCTTCAGACAGCCACAAAGAAACTCTTCAAACCCTAGAATAAAATTTATATGAAAAGCACATCGGTACAAAGGTACATCTGTATCCACAGGCAACAGTGATTACATCTGATTATTTTTAGTGTAAATACATTTTCAGAATAAAAGGCACACGGCAGCTTTAAACTACTTAGCTGAACACGCTCCTCCTGCACCTGTGGGATTTTAATATTCCTATGCTTTTAACAGCATTGCACCACAGGGATGAGATCAGTGACTGATCCATTTTACTGAGTTTGAAAAATGTAATTTAAGAAGGGTTATTATTGCAGGAATGAAGTAGAAATCTCGTTGGTAATTATACCTCTTTACATGTTTGAAGACGATAAATTGTATTTTCCTGATGCCTGAAAGAAAATAAACTTTAACACAGATCTTCCGAGGAAGAAACACAAACTTTATCAGCCCACAACTTGAATGAGTCCACCTCCAAGAGGGGCTGGCACTGCTGAGCCTTCCAGTAGTGTATACACGCTTTGCCATCACTGATTGCAGCCGAAGCTCCTAACCCAAACACTGTGGGAGCACACGCCATCCTCAGGAAAGAACATTTGTTTATGCAAAGGTGCTGGTGGCGGGTGGAAATGCGTATTCTTTAGACACAGCTGAGATTTTTTTTAATGACTTTTCTGGAAATGGGTATTTGTCATAGGACAAAAAAGAGGAAACAATAGCTATACAGCAGTGATCTCAGACGGGAGGCTGCAGCAGACCAGCAGTGGGCAGACCAGTAGGGCCAGGGTGCTGCTGGTCCCGTGCAGCACAGCAGAGCCACATCCAGCAGCACCACACAATTTTTGGGAAGCATGATTCAGTCAACATCATCTCAGGACTTTATATGTAACTTCAATGAAACTGAGAGGGGAGTTGAATTAAACAGCAAGCAGCAATGCGGAGACAGACTACCAGCCAAGGAGAGGTTCAATCACTGTACAGCTACTCGACATGAGAGAGCCTGGGCTTTGCAGTGAAACCTCCCTGTCAGAATGATTCACATGAGTTATTCTTTCTCTTTCCTATTTGCTGCTTTCACCATCCGGAAGAGTCAGCGCATGATCAAGTGCTTCTTTGATCTCCTGTGTATGTGAAGACAGAAATATCCAAGCTGAAGAACTGAGCCCCATGGGTCTGACAAAGGATTCAATTACAACCCATGGAATTCAGTTCTCAAAGCTGAGGATACACGACATTCGTTTCAAGGCCGTTCTGACGCGCGGCACTATCTCATCCTCTGCTCTCTCTCCGGGTGCCTGGCTTTCCTCCAGGTGCTGTAAAACAGAAGAGGGAAATCTTCACTGCAGCCAAAGCAACTCTATCCAGACCATAGGTCAGATGCAAAATAATGGCTTGAGGACATATATATTGAGAAACAAGCTATTTTATGTTTTCTTTTGGCACAGAAGAGGCCACATTCATAGACAGAAGGTGCCCTAACACATAGCAGAATCCCTAGTAATAAAAAATGAAATTTATAGCTAAGGAGTATAAACAGTACAACACTCAGCACTTTCCTGGAAGCCTTTGTTTGAGAATTTCATAGGGATAAGTTATACATTTCCTTCTTTTTCTTTTCATTTCTTGCTTTTTTTTTTAAAGTAAGAAGACACAGAGGTAAAATATTACAGAGTCACACAGCAATCTTTGCTAACAAAATAATACTTCCAGATGCTCAAAAGAAGGAAATCCAGCACTGGTACAACTCTCCAGACATCAGAGTGGCAGTCTGGGGCACAGGCCTGGCTGATGTGACAGTCTCATCCCAAGGTGACAGCCTTACCCCAGGAGAGCAGCTTTGGGCTACAGACAAAGTGCTGCTCAAGTGCACAGGGGATCAAAGCTGGCATCTCAGCCAGGAAACACCCCATCGTTACTGTACAAATGTAAGAGAAGTCACTGGTGTCATCGAACTTCACACCCCAAACTTAGAATTCTGGAGGAAAAAGAACTTGGATAAAATGTTGGGAGAACACTCATCTCTTCCAAGTCAGTAAATTAGACATTGCATCTGCACAGCACCACATGGAGTCTGTGTTGTCCCCACTTAAAAAAAATGTTTTGATTTATTTGGAACAGTTTAAGCATATTTCTTTATATTCAAGATGAGATGTCACAGAAAGTCTCTATAGGATCAATGAAAAGAAATATTTGCTGAGATAAAATATTTGGAGGTTGAAGGGGTTCACATTAAATCTTTCACTTTACCCTCACAAACAGAACTTAAGTAAGTTTATTTAATAGCATGGTTCAAAGAGAATGAATTATTTTGTTTTAATACTGGTTTTCTTAAATTATAAATAAGTATACATTTTTGAGGAAAAAAAAAAACATTGAGACAAAACTGTAAAAGTTTAGGAGTTTATAGGTTATCCCCTGAGAAAGTAATTTGATTCAAAGCTGGAAAATATTTCCAAATTTCCAATAAAAATGCCCAAGTTATTCTAATCCCCTCCAAAAAAGGTTGCCCAGCAGTGCATGGGATCCGAACCTCCCAGGAGAGCCCACTGGCAGCACGATGGTGAGAGCCACACAACGGCCTGGGCTCCACGTGGATGTCAGAGCTTACACCCTGTCCTGCATGGTTTTCTAAACCATTTCACTAGGAACAGCTCTCAAATTTATTTCTAAAACCTTCACTATGAGTGAACAACAAACACCTGAGCAGAGTGAAATGAGTGATTTTTGCAAACACCCAGTGCCACTGTTTCAGCTGATAGAGCGGCACTCGCAGCCCAGTCGGCGGAGCCCCAGCACGGTGCTTGGCACAGCACCCAGCAGTTTGGCTGCTGCAGCATCCCGCAGTGTGCCCGTGGCTTTACTGCTGTAATTGTTTTCTTAGGCTATTAAGCCAGTCATCCAAGCAACAGAATTTTAAAAGGTGCTTCTTGAACAATTTCTCTTGCAAAGCAAGTGTTTTGTGGTACCCTCGGACCAGTTCAGTCCCCCCCAGTTAGGCTGCTGATTTTGTGAGACATCTACTACAGACAGAAAAAACAAACTGGCACAGAATCACAGAATTGCAGGGGTTGGAAGGGACCTCTAGAGACCATCGAGTCCAACCCCCCTGCAAAGCAGGCTCCCTACAGCAGGCTGCACAGGTAGGCGTCCAAGTACAAGTACAAGCAGCTTCTCGTCAAGGCCCTCAAATAACAGGTAAATTTTCTTTTGAAAGAAGATATCACAGCAGTCTCGTTTGACAGGATAAGAGGGAATGGTCTTAAGTTGCACCAGGGGAGGTTCAGGTTGGATATTAGGAAAAACTTCTCCAAAAGAGCGGTCAGGGCACTGGAACACGCTGCCCAGGGAGGGGGTGCAGTCACCATCCCTGGAGCTGTTCAGGAGCCATGGAGATGTGGCACTTGGGGACATAGTTCAGTGGGCAATAGTGGTGGTGGGTGGATGGTTGGACCTGATGATCTTAGATCTTTTCTCCAACCTCAGTGATTCTATGATTCTGTGATTCAATACATTCTGCTTGTTTGCTTTTTCTAACTGGTCACTGGGGCACAGCTCACCAAGGAGATCACTGCTGACGTAAAGCGAGATATCTGCCTGCAGCCCAGCCCTGCTGCGGTAGTGACTCTTCAAGTCTAAAATATGAAAAAAAATCAAACGGTGATCAATGAAAACACGCTATGGTAAAACTGAGAAAGTGCCAAAAAGAATGAAGCGTGGAGGTGCCCCTGGAACAAACTCCAGGCCCTGCACTCAGTGCACAGAGTTGATAGGAGTGCCCTGGAACAGCTGGCACTGCGTGGGCACCTGGAGCAGGGGGACACCTGACTTGGGCACCCGTCTGCATTCCTCTGACTGATCAGACACACTAAAAACAAGGGAAAACATTATATCCCCCTCCTCAGTGCTCAGCAAATGGACCTGAGGTGGCTGCAAGCAAGCTAACCTGTCCCAGTGTTCCCCCCTGAAGGACATCCCAGCTGGGTTCTCCACCAGCACAGCCAGTGTCTTACTTGAATTCCTAAACTGCCGGTATGGATGGATGCATCTTCATAATCCCAGTCACTTTCAAGGTAAGTTGACTTAAGAGGTTTTTTAACTACATGAGAGAAAAGGTCAATCTCCCTCTCAGTTTTCCTGCTGCATTTAGTGTTGTCACAGTGCACTGGTTCTCTTTCACCTTAAAAACACACAATGCCAGTGTCAGACACGTTCTGCTTTGACCCATTATCAACTTCACATGCAGCATCCTCTGTCCTCTCAGTGTCATTCCTGGAGCCTCCCATTCCCCAGCCTCTGAGAACTCATTTGCTCAAGAATTCAATTCATACATTTGCAAACAAGAAGAAAGCCCATAGAATTACATTGCTCTACCCCTGCAAGAGCAGTAAGGAGGTGAGCCTCTCAACAGGCCATAAATCCACTTATTGAAGAAACATTATTTTTTCCTATTCCATCAGGGTCACTTAGTACCTCACAGCTTGGAGGTCTTATTACACTAGAAAAAACTATCCCTATAGGACAGACACTTAATAGGCAATCATCATATAAAGTTTTACTGCTACACCAAAAGGCAAATCTTTTTAGAGTGATTAAGTAATGTTAAGTGCCTGAAGACTATTCTTCCATAAGTTTCCTTTTGAATTAAATATGTTCGAACAGGAAATGAACATAATGATCCTAAAGCTATCAAATTAATGGATTGTGTAAAACTTTGGCATTTTCCTTACCATCCCCTATTTTTATTCTCCATGTTGCCATTAGTACCTTTCTTGCTAATACAACATCTACATTTGTCTGAACACACACCAAAGAGTGAGATTTTAATGCTTCTTAACCAGTCAATGATATACTGCAGCTCCGTGTGAATCCAGATACTTTTATATGAGCTCATTGTGAGTGGTAATTAATTAGCACTGATGGGGAACTTGAAATATAAGTATGAATATGGTCACATTTCATTAGGAAGATAACGCATCTTCTTCACCCTTATTGAGTTAAATATATTTTCCCCCCATAACTAGTGGGAGAACACATATCCCACAGCCATGCTGCCATCTGGCTGGATGAAGCAAGAGGGCAGAGTGGAAGAAGGAGGCACTCGGGCTGCAGGACATGTAGCACTGCAGCTGGGCCCTTGCCACGCTGATCAGCTCTGCTCCCATCACACACACCACCGCAGAGCTGCTCTGTGTAGGAATTTAAAGATTGGCAAGGAGGTCCTGTCACAGTGCTTGGACACGAGGCGCACACTGCCTGTATCTTGGCACACTCTCATTTCTGTTAATCCATTTTGGTAAAGCTAATACCCGTGTTTGCAGGCAAAGAGTGTTTATACACAGAGAAGCTACAACTCTCTCCTAGTTTTATAAAAATCATATTCAATATTGAAAAGCACAAGAGCAAACCTTCAGTGCAATCACAAAGAAAAAGCTTTGCACTTGAGCTGCACTCTGCTCTACCAGTTCCATCAGACAGAGACTCCTGGATGCGAAGCAAAACCCTGCTCCAGCATCAGGCCCTGGGCTCTCACCACATCCATGAAGACTGTCAGCAATGTCAGACAAGGAACTGCCCGCAGGGATTCCTCCTCCTGAACCCTTCAAATGCATCAAGCCCACGATGCCTTCAGCCCAGGCAGAACACGTTGACTTTCGTAGTCCTCCTCCACCGAACAAAAAAAAAAAAGAGCTTTAAAAAAAAAAAAAAATCCAATTTTTTTAATTTGTATTAGAAACAAAAATTTTCACATCTCGGGGTGAATCGGTATGAGCCCCCCCACGTGTTTTGCTCTTGGCAGAAGCAGCTGCGTTTGTTCCCAAACTGCTTTCTGAAACTCCCAGTTACTTTCTGGATGCATTTTTAATTTCAGGCGGTGGCTGTATTTCTGCTGCCAATGCCCATGTCACGAATAACAAACATTCAATTTCCTCCCCTGTAGAATTATTCCACTCTGCTTATCTGGAGGTTCAGTTCTGTTGTCTCCATTTTAATCACATTTTCCAACAACACATTACTTTGTGCAACAGACCATTTTCCTTTGTGAAAGATAAAAATCACCACATATTCCATTCCATTTTTTTGACCTAAAACTGACAGTTTTTGCATTGCGCCGCTAATTTAAAGAGAAAGTACGTGGCAAAATGCATAAATCGATATCAAAAACATATTACAGCTTGACTGCCATGTGTGAACGCTGTAGGTGTTCAAAACAATCATACGGAAAATCATAGCATGAAAAACTTGTTTCAGAATGTTAAAACTTTCTTGCCATCTGCAATAATTATAAATGCTTCTAAAAGCAAGTTCTTTTAGTAATCTCTATAGCACGTATTTAGAGTAGAGTTATACTATAGCACAGTTTCAGTTACACTTAAAGTAAGCCACAATAGGTCACAGCTCTCCAGACAGGATTCCAGCAAGTTTTTGTACTGAAAAATATAGACATCCACGCACCCCAAGTTTCCTTCTATGTACTCTCAGATGACAGGAGGGAGCACAGCAAAGGGAAAGTAAATGGAATAAAACACGCATTTTCCACATGGACACAACTGCAGTAACAGCTGCTCTGACACTGCCCAGATGTTGCAAGGAGACGCGAGGACCTGTTCTCAGCATGCTAATGAGGGTAATGAGAACCGAGAAGTTAACAGCCCTTGCAAAGCTGTGAAACTCCAACCCTATTTACTCCTTATCGTTTCACTGATAAATTTTTTATCCTTAAGGCAAAACGTTTCATGTCAGCAACTAGCAGTGTCAGGAAAAGGCCTACCTCTTCACGTATGGAGCCGGTCCCAAATCCAGCAGTGCTTTCTCCCTCCGCTCAGGTATCCAACCAGGCACACGTTGCAGATGCTGGGCACGAGGCACGTGCTGTCTTCCAGCGCGTGGCACTATGGACTGCTCACCCGAACCAATTCCTGATACACGTAGTGGAACCGAGCGCCAGAAATGACTGGTCCGGCCGTACATGTCAGACACGATCTAAACATCCAACAGCACAGGGAGACGCGGGAAAAGCAAAGAGGAGAGAGTAGATGGTCATTTCCTGCTCCCTTCCAATTTCCACATTTTTAAGAATTCAAAAGAACTGGCAACGTTCCGCCTGTGGGAATGACACAGGTGCTTGCAAGTCTTTGCCCCTGTGCAACTGCTATGCTCTGCATCACTAACCCAAAATGATTAGGCTCTGCATGAGTAGCTGAAAAACAGGCAAACATTAATTAATACTTTTGATTAATCAAAATGTTTTGTAATTATTGCATTATTTAAAAAAGGAATGCCATGATCACTTAGCAAGGATTTTATTCTTCTTTATATTAGGGTATCATTACTCAATTATCTATTATAATAAACAATTGTAATGTTAGAACCCATTAGAAGCCAGAGGTATTTTTTCTTCAGACAGGTTCAGTATCTAAATACTTGAAATATAAAAGTTGGGGTTGAAATATAGAAAGAGGAGTTGGACTCAAAGGCCTTTAAATATCCCTTCAAACTCAAATGATTCTCTGATTCCATAAAGATGCCTGTATTTCTATTGTAACTGTACTGTAGCTACTGAAAATAAGCTGTGAAGAGCAAGCACACTTTCAGTTCGTACATAGCCCATTTCAATATTAATTCACTGAAATCAACTAGTATTAAAATTAGAATAATGAAACAACTCAAGTACTGTGGAAACTGGCCATGGTTGTGCACAGACAGGAACACAGCAGTGAACGCAGCAGCCCGAGAGCGCTGGCTCATGACCAGGTGCAGGCGTGACAGCGCTGGGAGCTGGGTGGGTGTTACACAGCCCGTGGGCTGCAGACCACTGCTTGCTGTCAGACGCCAGAACCTGCTCCGTGCACGAGCTGGTTTAGTAGCTACAAAGCACACGTCTCTGCTCCGTTTGGCAGAGAGGCACCAGTGCTGGCAGACGGAGCCGGGAGCCGCTCTCTGGATGCTGCCAGTGAGCGCCTGCAGGTGCAGACGGTTCCTTGTTGTGCGTGGGAAACGGTCCAGCCGTGGCTTTTCCAAAAAGGCCCCATTAGAGAAGGCTGAGAAGCGCTGATGCAGACAGCCCGCGGGGAGCCAACCTGCCTCCGCCGGGATGTGCTCACCATGGTGTTAGATCTGGCTCCCTTGAGCTCACCAGGGCTGACTTTATAGAAAGTAGGTCTAGGTGCCATTCAGATTCAACACGACTGTCTCTCGAACATTTTATCAAGTGTGTTGACTGCTACAAACGATTACAATGAAAAGTAAAGACGTTCTTTGATTTCTGCACAGACTTTTAACATGACATCGCTCAAGTTGCCGGTGGGGACTTGGCTATCCAGTATGTGCTAAAGAATCCAGGCTTTGAAATAGTTTTCAGCAGCTCTGTGTTTTCCAGACTTCTCCTTACTGAATCCCCCCATGGAGACCACAGGCGGTCACCACCACATCTGAAATTGCTGTCCCCACCGCAGCCTCATTCCACGGCTCCAGGAGCTCCGGGCTCTGCTGCCCAACACAAAGCTGCTCCGAGCTCTGGGAAGCACCCGGCCCCAGTGGAAGCTGTGATGGAGCACGGGTGTCTGAAACACTGCAGAAGAGAGAGTAGCCGCAGCCTTTCATGGCATTAGGGAATTGGGTAAAAAGTCTTCCAGAAAATCTATTTCAATCATGAAAGCTGACTTTTCTCCTTATTTTTTTTTTCTAATTATGGGGAAAGGGTGGATTATATATTTAATCTGACCAATAAAAGCACACAAAAGGGTACATTTTTTTCATCAAAATAATTTGCTTTTTAATCATCATTTCCCACAGAAAATGAAATCTCAATATTCTGCCAGATTAATCTGAAATACAGCTGAAATATAGCTGGTCCTGATAATGGTATGGACTTCTGGCTACAGCAATTAGCCATGTTTTCCTCCACTAACCAAAAAAAAAAGATAGAAGAAGAAAAATTCCCTCTGGCTGAATCTGGACTGATTTTTGTTATTTTCTGAACAATAAATAAATAAACAATTTTAGCTACATTAGAGGGTATTTCTTGGCCTAAAACAAAATACTTTGTTCCTTTTTTGCTGTGATTATTGCTGCGAAAGAATAGTCTGCAAGAACAATATGAACATGAAAATAGCACTTTCAAAGAAAGAATTAGCATTTCATTCTGAAAATGTCAAAATATTTTTTCTTTTTTTTTTTTGATGGTTTACCCAATACTATTTGCACCGCTCCGTTCATCTCTGTAAATAATTTCAGCTCATTCGAAACAACATTTTTCAGCAAACAAACTATTGAGAAAAAAAAAAAAAAAAGAGAGAGAGTAACTGTCTAATTAGTGAAAAAAGGAGGGATGGGAGCTGCCTTATCCTTCAGGCTCCACGAGCTGATCTCTGCACGTCTTACAAAAACTTGGAAACTTCACCAAGAAAACCTGCGGTGTTTCCTCTGTCCCTCTTCTTCCACACCATAAAACAAATTTTGGGATGCCTAAATAAACCATCTGCAAAAGAGTAAAGGATCAATGTGAAAGAAAGCAAAGCGTAGCCAGCTAAACCCTCCTGCTGCAGTCAAACACTGCACTTTCAAAATCAGTGGCATCTGATGGAGAAAAAAAAATACTTACATCTATTAGCTCATGCCATCTCCCTGTTCAAACAGTTGTTAAAATACACATTTAAGATAAAAATGGTTATACATAAATCATAATGCAAGGAAAATATGGATGCACATAACAATAACATCACCTTTCTGTACTGCCACTGGATTCAGAATAAAGTCATAACAGCACTGCAGTGACAATAGCAAAATTCCTGCCTAGTGAAGAGAATCATTAGAAAATATGCAGCTTCCCTGACAAAACGTTATTTAAAAGTCATTCCAAATTTCTCATAACTTCAGCATAAATATAATTCAAAATGACTTAAAGGACTTGATCTTGATTCTGCTGCTGTTTACAAAATGTAAATCCATCGAAGCTGACAGAATTACGCTCATTTAAAGCTGGAGGAATTGAGGAAGAATTTGGCGTTTTGATTCAATCTTTAATGTGCAGTTTACCTCTCACATATACAAGGTGCACTGGCTCTCAGGCAGAAGATAAACATGTAATAAATCATCTTACTTTTTTTCAGCTCTTACTCACAGTGGAATCCCCAAAATTCATTTTATTTTATCTTTTTTCCCACTCTTCAGCTTTTTCTCTTTCATTTTCCTTCCTCCTCTTCAATCACCAAAGGTTTGCTTTTCTCATTTTCTATTTTACATCACTCCGCTTTGTTCTCTACAATGGAAAGACAGACAAGCAGAAAGAAAGGCAGACAGACAGACAGACAGCACAGAGAGAGATCCGGCCAGTCCAAGGCAATAACTTCGGACACCCACATTCTGGAGGAACCGTCGCTCTCTCAAAAACATTTTATCTTTATAAAGGGAAGGGAATCAAGACTCATTTGCATAAGGGTTCATTCCATCTCTTCAGCTCATATGTTTATAGCTCTGGAAAGTCCCTTTCTGATTCCCTGCTTGATAAGGAGCCAGGAAGGTAAGCAGCAGCAGGGAGAGGTGAGAACTGTTTTGCTGACCTTGCAAGCCGGGCTTAAGTGCAGCAATCCGTTCTCCATGCTCGGAGGACCCAGCTGAGAGATTTGGGTGCTTTCTATCCTTTGGACTTCAAGACTCGGACCGTGCACGTAGAGCTAAAGATTCAAGTTGGAGAAACCCCCACTCTTGCACAGGAGGAAGCTCTGGTCAGGCGCTCAATACTTCAGCTTCCTGTCTGTACACTCCGCGGTCTAATCTGGGGAAATCCTGAAAACATTATCAGATGCCTGATAAGCTCCTTAGCTTTCAAGTACATAGTGATTCAGTTTCGGTCAAAACCTCATTTAAATGCAGTTTTAAAATCTAAATAAAAAGTGAGACCCTAACAGAGAAGAGATTAGACTTGTAGTCTAACATCACCGGTATCCAAAATAACATGAGTGGTATTCAAAGCTGGCATAAACAAACCTACTCTTCCATACCTGCATCAAAATGCTCAGTGTGTGTAATTCAAACTTATTAAAACGGGCTGGAATTACACATCTGGTTAACTAAATGCCTTCATTTATCCACAAACAGCGCTGCAGAAGCAGCAGCACGGACTGCTTACCCCATCCCAGTGCTGCTCACTATTGACTCGACACAGATTGCTTCCGAGAGAGGGATTACTTGAAACTCCAGTGCCCACTCATCCTACAAGATTCACTGGCAAAACTGGCAAGTGTGGCAATGTTTGCATTGTTCAACACAGACACTCATTTACCAGGCATTAGATGGATATTTCCAAACCCTTTCCCAGCCTCTCATCGCAAGGTAGCGGTACAAATCCTGTAGAAGCATGCTCTGCCCTCTGATCTGTGGATTTAGCCCTGGAAGATTAAACTTCCACCACCATAGTCTGAACACCCAACACTTTCCATTTCAGACCGACACTGAATCAGGGCTCACCAAAGGGAATCACTCCTGCTCCAACGCCACCGGTCCCCTTCATCTCAGCCTGGCCAGGGAGCTTCCTGTGGACATGTTCTGGGAGGTACTCCTTCACAAGCAAGATTTGAAGAGTTTGGAGAAACCCAGCCTGCCTACAGGTCTGGAGGGAACTGGGAACATTTTCCTAGGTACTGCCAGTCTACAGGCAATCCGGGCTTACTTTCCTTCCCCCTCTCTGACCATAAAGTATATCAAATGCTTTTCATGAGAGCTCTGATGTCTGTACTCACCCTAAGGGTTACCACAAAAACTAAGCTCATGTATGGACCAGTTACTTTGGAGAAGAGAAAAATTGGGAGGATATTTGTTGTTAATAACCACATTCCCGTGAGTCTGTACAAAGGCTCAGATTGTCCATACTCAAAGCAAAAAGTTTGTATCATCTTTTTTTGCATCCCAAAGTGTAGTTTACAGATCCCTAACTTGGCAAATGCACAAAATACAGTTCACAGGAGCAGAGATTTCAGACACAAAACTACTCACTATTTTAATAGCCCTATTAAAATAAAAAACAACGGTAACTATCACTGGCAGGCAGATCCATTGACGCTGAGTGCAGACCTAAATGTGAAATATCCCAAGGTTTCAAAAGCATCTGGAACGGAGATTTTATCACAGCATGAAAGACTCAGTGTTGTCAAAGAAAATACCATGTCTGAGCTCTCAGGCACTGCCTTGAGCTTTCTGGTGTAGGGTTGATGCTTGTCGAGTTTGGGTATGAAGAAGCAAAGGCCCTGATAGGTCTTATCAATAGTGATGCTTGAATGATCTTGCACGAGTCTTTGCACAGGAGAGAACAGTTATATTTCAGGATGGGATTCAGCAGCATTTGCAGTGCTCATTGGTACAATTTTCATAACATATCCCCACCTCAGTCCCAAGTTTAAAAACCTCCTTGTAAGCAGGACTGAACTAAGTTCTCTTTCCTGCAAACCAATACACTCTTACTGGTTTGGGCAATCTCAGGTAGGGATTATCCACATTTCTTGGGTGACAGTAGTTAAGTTTCAGTATGTGCTCATCAGCTGAATAACCTAAAACAGAAAGTAGCTCAACAGCAGCAGAGAGACCCGCAAGGAGATAATGGCACCTCCTCCATCCCTTTTCCAAGCAAGAAGGAAAACATGACCAGTAAAGCCTAAACATACATAGGCTTTCAGAAAGGAAAGGTGGCACGACAGGTTCTCCAGTTCGTTTTGTGAAGCTAAAGCAAAGGCTTAAGGTAAAAGGAAAAAAGTTATATGGTGACTGAAAAGAGAAGATATATACACTGTGCATCGTTCTTGACAGCTGACATCAGTCAGGATGGTTACTATCATCTTTGCATCTCATCTGGAAAGTTTTGACTAGCAGAATTTGTTTTTTGACAGGAAGTCTAGACCTCACCCTAATTCAGTGGCTGGAATTTCTTGAGGCAATATTATGTTAAACCAAACAAGATAACAATACAGCCCTGAGTGCAATGTTCTCAGAAACACAATATGTGGACAAGCAGTAATTTGTAAAGGTATCAAATCACAGCCCAGGTTCTGCTGTCAGCACCACCTGGTAGTTTCAGCTTTTTTGCTTTATTTATTGCTGTCCACTATATTCTTTATAAATATAAAGGGCTGATTTTCCTCTTTCACTGGGAAGGAATGTGCTCTCAGAAGGGAAGGTCTCTCATGAGTAAAGCAATTTAAGCAAAAGCTTTACAGCAGTATGAAACATGAAGGCATCAGAGATAAATCAGATCCATATATAAGTGTCTTTCACAAAAACTGTCTTCAGAAAGCACAGTAGACACACAGTCATTTCTTGCATAATTTCATAAATCTTCCATTCCTGCTTACAGCACTTCTCTGTGACAAATAGTGAGATGAAACTGTAAATGATACATTCCAAGAGGAGCTGAAGCTTGTTCCCACTCAAAAATATCGCAAAATCCACACTACTTGTGAAGAAGCTGGAATTCCTCCCTCAATACTGTCAAAAGCAAGCTTTCACTTAGTTTTTCTTCAGAGATTAGTTCCATAGGTCTTTTTTTCTGTTGTATAGAGCCTTAAACACACATATAGATATATATTTTTTTTTACTTTTTTGCTTCTAGGTGTCAGATTTCTTTAAGTTGAATTGACTTATAAGTTTTGTGCACTCTCTTACTGATTTCTGTCTCATGGTTTTAATATCTAGTGCAGCCATATGATTCAAAAGAGATTAGGCTGATAAAGAAACCTAGAAAATTCTTCATAAAACATGAAACTCTGCACATTGACAAAGACATATCACAAACCACATAGGCTTTATTTTGCACAGTGGTGGATATATAAGCTGGGAGACAGTTCTCCCAACTCTTGTGTGAGCAGCAAAGGGCTTTGGCAACATACTTGGATGAAAGAGGGGAGGGGGCAGTAGGAGTAGCCCTTCTACGTGCTACTGTTGGCCTGTGCAGCCTGCAGAAGTTACAGGGCTCTCCTGGCAGACAGGGCTCACAAAGGAGGGGGAATGTGCCAAGACAGGAGAGCTGAAGCTGCCCTCTGTGACATTCTTTTCTGTACTGGGAAGCATTCCCAGTAGGAAATGCCTGCAGAGATTCACACAGAAGCACCATTAACCTCCCCCACAGAGCTTGTTTGTGTACGTGAGTGCACATACATGCCCATATTTCTTGTCCTAAAGGAAGAACTTTGCTCTGTAGCTGCACAGAGGGCTCCGGTATCACCAGAGCAGCCTGTACACCCTGCAGCTTTGTTCAGAGTCCCCCATGACAGCCACTACATCCACTCCGGTGTCTTGAACCCTGCCAGAATAATCCCACTCTCGTTTATCATTCTCTTAGCCATTTTGCTATGAGTGGCTTTTCCATCTAAGAAAGCAAGGTCCTGAGAAGTGAGTACCATGCAGTGAGACCCCCACAATCTCGGTGCGGCTCTGGCCTGTGGCCCTCTGCAATACCTGGTGAGCACAGGTCCTACACTACCTCAGCTCCTGACAGGAGGCTCTCACCGAGAGGAGCATGACGTTTCAGTGTGCAAAAAAAGAACTGCTGCTGCCCTACCAGCCAGCTGGGGCAGAAAGAAATGATGCAAAGCAGTATGAGGCAGCAGAGTACAGTTTCTGTAACCAGCTTCATACATGACTTCACCAGATGATTTGCAGTCAGAAGTCAAAAACAGGAAGGTTTCAAATGAGCTATGAAGGCAGGAAGTGAGTCAGCCCCAAGCGGGGGGACAACAAACAGCAATCCCTTCCACTGCCTCACACAGCCATCCCGAGCCAGGCAAATGAGCCTGGGACCAGAGACCACCAGTGGGGCAAGAACCACCAGTTATCCTTCTCCTTGCACCAGCAGGCTGACCACCAGCCACTCTCAGGCCTGCCACCAGGCGCCCGCAGGCCCTCCCCCTGGCCAGGGGCACCACGCTCCTGTGCCCTCCACTGAGGAGAGGTGGCTCAGAAAACTCCTCTGGAGTCACCCAGCTGGGATTGCGATTTCAGTGCTTCTCAAGCATTTTGAAACTTGAGCACAGGCTTCTCACACATTCAGATGAGTACTGTGCTCCTGGAAATAGAAACGCCAACACCTCCTCCTCGGCTGCCATTCCACTCTGCCTGAGTCTCAGAGAAACTGCTCTGAAAACATTGTCACATAAGCCTCCACAGAACAAGGAGGCCCAGGAACATCTCAGCAGGCTGAGGCATAAGCCAGACTCTATCTGCTTGCCTAGAAGCAGGTGTTTATCATGGAATTCATCTGCAGTTATCAGAAGAGCCGTAAGCCATTGTGCGACCACAGCTGAGCAGCGTTATGGCAGGAGATCTGAGGAGCTGCAGTTTGGAGATAGGTACAGAAGAGGCCCAAGTCCTTTTGTAGGTGTACCTGCAGGCACGCAAGCTGCATTTAAAAATAGAACCTGGGTTCTGAAGTCACACAGACAGCTTTGAAAATTATACTCGAGATATTCAACAGTATTGCCTTTCACACAAAAGTGTTGCATTCCCTATTGCAGCATCAGGAAAGAACACACAGCCCTTAAGGCTGAGCAGTCACACTGAGGTTAGCAAAAAATTCCCACCAGCTTTTGCAGACCCCCGTACAGGACAAAATAGGTAAAGTACTGGCTGTGAGTGCGTCAGGTTCCTACTATGTTGGTCTATGTTTCAAGCACAGTGTTGAAGCTGTCAGGAGGACATGCCGTTTTTCTACTCTGTGTATCAATCAGAAAGATAGGATGCTAATTTCAGCTAAAAAATGAAAATAAAAAATAAAAAAGCAAGACTGTAAAAGAACTGACAGAACTGGCAGAGTTCCAGTGCTAGCAGAGGCCCTTGCCTCTCTGCTTCTTCCTCCCAAGAATAATCTACAAAGCAGCAAGCCACTGTATCAAAAGGCTTAAAGTGACAGCATGGTCTTATACAGCAGAGTGAGGAGCCAGGACACAGACAAGCAGAATATGAGCATCCTCAAGGTGAGTAGGCTTCAGTACCAAGCATTTCCAGACCATTTCTAGTTTCAAAAGACACTTAGAGTAAGACTGGGGAAGATGAGCACAGAAAAACAACCCTTCAGAAGAGGGTTTACAAACACTGAAAGAAACTGCAGAGAACTCCTTATCTGGAAGGAGAAAAAAAAAATAGTTTGGGTAAGACTGGGTAGAAGGTAAAAAAGTAAAGTCCAGCACCTGGTTGCAACTTGCAGGCTTTGAACATTTTCCAGTGGAATAATTATTCACAGAAAAGTGCTGTGCTGTTCAAATCAAATATTTCCCACAGGAATGTTTCCATTTTCATTTTGATTTTTTTTTTCTCATAAGGTTCAAATGCTTCTGGAACCAGGGAACATTGCATCAACAAAATGATGTTTCATTTCTAACTTTTATAGAGTAGGATTTTGTAAGTCGGCTTTGGAATTGGAGTCTTTATTTCATAAAAATGAGACACTTCATCTGACAATTTAAAATACCTAAAAAGAACTTAAGTTCCTTCACAAAATCCAGGAGATGAAATATAATATAATAAAACATAATAGGCTCTTCCAAGCAAAGCATCATGCAGCTGCTGAAGGCAGAAGATATGTGGCTGCCTACGTACAGAACAGTTGTGCTAGCAGTTTTGTCAAGGTTTGCGTATTTTTAAAAAATAAGGGGATGGGCAAGGACCAGACAATACCTGAACAGCTGGAGGAACAAAACTGTATGAACAACACTTTCGAGCTTGAAAGGAGTGGAGAGTAAAGAAACTATCACTCACTATTTGATGCTCAGTATGTTTAGGCCAATAGAACTCCCTGAAAGTAAAAAGAAACCATCTGAAAGAATCCCTGTTTCTCCCTGACAGAAGTTTCCAAGCAGCAGGCACAGAGAAGCCCACTTCTGCTGATCAGATGTTTATAGGAAGGTGCTATCATGTTGAATAAAATGGAAAACCCTTTGAACTAGTAAATACTGGCAGCACCTTCTATTTGATTATGTATTTGATTAAGGAACAAGATGATAGGTTACCTTAACGTGATATAAATTTATTGACTCCTGAAGCTGGAATGTTTTTGCTCACCGGGCTGACAGAAAACAGAAGAGAAACGGTTACTGATTCAAGCTGTATCTTTTCCCTCTCACTGCAGCACTGAGTCAGAGAGAGTTTGCAGAACCTGAACTGGAACAAAGCCAAAAAATATATATTCCTGGTGAGAAAAGAGTTCAGCTGAAAGCTGGCATCCCCTGATGGGGACATTCCAGCACAGAAGCTGTTTGTGCCTGCTGAGATTTGCCATAAGCCATAGCCCATCCCTCTGAAGACATTTGATTCACCAGCACAAGGAGCAGCAGCTTTATTGCTGTCCTGCAGAAGTATTTGGTGCTGCTCTTCAGATCCATCAGGGACCTGTCACCACACAGACTTCCTGCACCTGCCAAAGGTGCCTCAAAGGGAAGGCTGGCCACGCTATTTACACTGCAGGCTGAAGAACTGCAAATTGCTCAGGAGAGCAGCACGGGGCTGTGGGGCCCCGCAGTCAGGATTCCCCCTGCAACAGTCCCAGGGACATCCCTCACTGCAGGCACACCATGGTTCTGTTTCTCTGTGGATAGCTGGGAGTTTACCAGAGAAGGAAGAACAGGATGGCTTTCAGTTCAGCTCCCTGGGAGCTCTGCTTGCTCTCCCTGAGGCACAGCTCATCTCTCCATCTTCTGAGGTGCACATTCAGACCACAGAGCTGGAAAGAACCACTGCTGGGAACATGGAAATTTCCAGGCATTTTTACTTAAGCCCACCTACACCCCTTACCCAGCTGGCTGTTTAAAGAAGATTAATAGCAACATGATGCTTGGATATCAGGAAAAAAAAAAAAAATTGAGCAGCAGCAGAAGCAGAGAAGAGTCACAGTAATACTAAAAGGCACTCAGTTGTTGTGCAACAACCATGCTGGTATCGTTCACAAGGAAAGATGGGAGGCTTTTTTGAAGAAAGTGCCAACCTCGGCCCTCTGGGAGGACAAGGGTCTGTAATTTGGGATCACAGGGACTACTCTTCATCAGGATCCATGTCACATGCACAGACGGTGGCACTGCTGAGATCTGTGCCTGCGTAAAGCACGCTGAGTGCAGTGGGTGCAGAAGCCATAGGTGGAGGCTCTGCCCCCTCTGCCTCCTTCAGCACCGATCCCTGCGGTGCAGCTGCGTGATGCCCGGTGTCTGGGGGCTGGAGCCCAGCGACACAGCCCCACTGCAGCAGGAACTGATGACAAATTTGCTCGAGTCCCTCGTTTTCTGACAGCTGGCAACAGAGGCTCCCTCTTGTGGCTCAGCTCGCCAAAGACAGGGAAAAAATCGGCTGCCAGAAGCGCTAGGAAGCTCTTGGCAGCGTCCCCTCCCCGCCACCTGCCCCGAACATCGGCTCGGTCCAAGGATGCTTCTTACTGCTGACTCCTGTAGCTCCCTTTACCGCCCTCCTCCCACCAAGCTGTCAGCCACGTCCTTACCCCTCTTGTATTTTCACAGCACCAACTCTGATGCCCTCAGATGCAGTCACTGAGATCTCTGAATCCTTCTGCAGCCATACTGTGTGCCCACTCATACCGTATTCACAGTGATTACGTCCTCTGTCACTGGTAGAATGCGTTATCCTCAACTAACACGTAGCACATCATCAGCTCTTTGTCCTCATCCTTCAAAGCTTCCGCCCCAGAGCAGCTACTTCCCCGACAGGACATGGGGCTGCCTGCACCAGCCCCTGCACAGCCCCTGGCTGTCAGCATGGTCATACCCCATTCTGCCTCCCATAGCGTGAAGTTCAGATGTGCCTGATGGCTTTCCCACCATGCCTGCAATAACAAAACAGAGAACTGACTGATTTTTAACCTGCAGCAGGTAAAGGGGGAAGGCAGTAGGAAAATGGCATCTTCCATAAGTACTGATTGGTTGCACCTCAACCAGAGACGTGGCAGGCACCAGCAGTGCTCTCCTCCAGCACTCACAGCCACCGAGGGGTAAAAGGGCCAGACAGCACAGGCTCCAGAGTAAGAAAGAGGAGCCAAAGGAACACTGCATGTAACACACGAGGCTCAACAGGTCTAAAGCCAGGCAGAAGGATGCTTGATGTGGATGCACAAGCTGCAGTCAGCCCCTTCTGACATCAGCACAGCTGTAGCCCCAGGCACTTCTGATGCTCTTGACCGCTTTCAGCCAGTGCGCTCAGAGTTTTGCTCATGGAAATTTAATCTGAACTGGGAAAGAGCAGAAGACTCAGGATTTGGTCTCTAGAAAGCACCAGAGCAAATCCCAAAGGGTGCTGAGCATTCACGTGAAGGCAGCACAGGCCTGAGGCTGTACTGCTGAGTATGCACAAATGTCATTTTTAATCACACTGGTGATTTACTTCCGGGTTACTGGGCAGAAAAAAATGAGGTCAAAACTGTCTTCAGAATCTGCCCCACCCATACTCTTAATTCTTCTGCAGGATTTTGTCTCATGCCTCTCACCACACAGCCATCTGTACAGCTCAGAACAATCTTTTTATCAAGAGGACTCGGGCCTCTAGCGATTGTGAAACTGAAACCAAGTGCGTATCCCTGAAGCCAAACCAAATGCTTAAATGGAACAGGTTCTTTCTTAAGTTTCGAAATAGCTCAAAACCAGCTGTTTGTCTGGGATTTTTTACACAGGCCAAATTCCTGAGGAAAACTCTCAACCCCTAAGTAGCAAGGCTGTGAATTGAAGCAAGTGCCATCTGAACTGGGCACTGCTGCTAGGACACATCTCAGTCTTATAAAGTAACAAAGCTTCAGTGTGCTCAGGTCAGAAATTGGTGCATTTGGAGACATTCTGTTGGCTGTTTTAAGATCTACTGAAGCTTGTGGAAGTTGAGCTTGCAGTTCTGTGAGGGAAGTGGCATCACCAAGCGCCTGTGTCTCTTGTCGCACAGTGAGTACCACTTTGGGGACATCAGAGAGACATTATCGTATTTCTAAACAGCACTTTGCTAGCGCTAATAAAACTGCAGTGAAAATAAAAGTTACAAAATTCATGGCTTTACTAGCCCTAGGGAGACCAATTGCCTGCAGGCTCCTAATTTCTGTTCCTTTTAAACAACGGAAGATAAAAATGCCCTCAGCTGATATACTGTTCCCTGTAGCCACAGGGTAAAGGCACGCTGAATTCCTTACAGCTGACTCTTACCCTCCATTTCACATTAGTGGAGGAATGAAACCCATTACAGATGCCTGCGCTGTGCACAATGCACCAAAGGCAAACATCATCGCACCACAGCTGTCAGGCTGCGGGAGCTGGAATGCATGCTGTTACCACGGTGCCTCCTGCTGCCAGCACCTTACAAATAGGGTGAGTTATCTGACGGGCACCGAAGTAATTTTACTCAGGCTGCTAAGAGATTATTTTTAAGTGAATCTCCAGGTTCTCCCTGCAGAAATTCAGGTAGGGATTTAAAGCGATTGTTACTATCAGGATGCTGAGAAAGACAACATCCGACAGATTGATAGCAGCCAATAAGGTACCTGTTCTATGTATCGCATTACAGCCCACATTTCCCAATCATATCACAGTTATATCAGCCTCTTAAGGCCGATTAAGCCATGGATTTACATCCCTGGCAGGAAGTGTAAACCTGACCAAGAGAGCCAAAAGAAGGCAAGCTGTTTTAAGCAGGGCTGCTTTTGGGTGGGGTAGTGCTCTGACACCACTTGGAGCTCAAGTTGTATCTATTCCTGACAGTGCCCCATCAGAGAAGCAGCACTTTACAATATATGCTACTTTTTATAAATATATCAACAGCAAAACTGGTCGGGAAATTGCTTTTTGGTTAGCAGTGGAAGTTAGTGTTTACACCTAATTGAAACGGGGGGTAGCAGTGCAAAACTCCCAGAGGGCGGGCTGCCCACATCTCGGAAAACAGCATTTTGTGGGCTTACATAGCCTCAGAGCTGCAAAACCTGCCTAAGAGTTTACATTTTCCAGATATAAGAGACCGTGCCGTTGTGACTGTGATCTCATTGAGTCACTGCAAACAGGAAGCTCAATCCACAGCGATGAAGCCTCATCACAGCTTGGATCTCATGCAAGTCTCAAGACTCACAAGAACACGCATTTCCCTTTAACTGCAGTCAGCTGAGTTGAGAAGTACCTGAAACGGGAAGAATAAAAGCTAACCGAAACCAACAGACCGTTCTGACAAATGCTTACAGAGCAGAGCTTTGTGACAGATCTGACCTGCATTCGCCAGAGAATCCAATGAGAATCAAAAAGCCTCAGAGGAGGCTCAGGAGTAAAGTTCACCAGCAGCAGGAAGCCTGTCTCAATCATCCGATTATCGTTTATGAACATGACACATGTGCTATCCGTACCGATAGGAAATCTTACAGCTAGCAAGCGTGCTCTAAATGTTTTGACAGGCGTGAGCATGTACTGTGGGCGAGGCACAAAACTGTAATCACTGGAGGGGTGAAGAATAGCTGTATGCACTTGATTACAGATTATTTTAGGAGAACCTATAAAGAAGGATTGTTATAAAAACTTCTCTAACACAAAATACTAGTATCTCTCCAGGTGAAACATGTGGACATGCAAATAGAGACTGCCTGCATTTATGCCTTTACGCTGATTTAGAGTCGTAGCCTTGCAGTATCTCATACTGTGTTGCCCCGTGTTTTGTATTACACTAAATGACTTTTTTTTTTCTAAACATGTGGTTGCATAGGAGGCCGCATGATGGCACTGTGTGATCAATCTCAGTGCCTCAGTTACAAGCGTTTTTAGGTTAAATTGGGTAGAGACAAAGTTAGAGGACTTCGCATTTCTTTACTTTCTTCTAGTTATGCCTTAACTCCTGTGACTGTTAGATTGTACCCAAACTTAGATATCAGCTGAAAAGGCCCTGCTAATTTTAGTGTTTCTTGAGTCTGAAGTAAAGATCATCAAAAACCTGAAGTATACGATTAAAGGAAATTCCGTTCAGAGTTTTTCTTAGTCTGATATTCTTCTGATTTTTTTTTTTGAAGTTTCAAGCCAAAGGCAAGAAGCTAGTGATAAAGACAAAGAACAGCTATTGTATAATTCATTGATATGTAACGCTGCCTAAAACCCTGACAAGTTTGAGAGCAAAGCAGAATGAATGCCTGTTTTTATTTCAGGTGGCTGATAGTTCAGAAGCAGCTAACCTGATTAAAGGTCAGGATCTGCAACAGGACAGTTCCCAAAAGGCTTGTCTACCTGCAGGCTCATCTGCTTCCGATGAGTAAAAAGCATTGAGGACTTGAAACATTTTGAGGCATTATCCTTCCCAGCCTTAGAAGGGATTTTCTCTACTTTTGACAGCGTAGCGGGGCACAGCAGGAAGAGAAAACAGTTTCACATTCAAATCACACCTTTACGTAGTCAGGCTGCAGCCACAGCACGCCTCCAAAACTGTCACTGAATGGCACCAAATCAGCCTGATCTCTATTCCAGAACACGGATCTTCTAGTTAATGCAGTTAACATCTCTCTTGTTCCTTCAAGCACTAGTATAAGCATGAGCTGGAAAGCTGTTTTTGCTGCTGCTTAGTTGTGGCACTCTGGAGCAGCCGGCCTACCTCACTGCAAAACCCAGGCTGCTACCCCCCGCAGGGCTGTGAGAAGCTGCCTCATGGTTCTGAGAAACGCTTCTACAGGCTGTTGGTTCCCAAGTTCATTTTAAAGATTCAATAAAACCTAAGAAGTCTTAGGCCTGCTTGTGAGAAACATTGTAAAAGCTGTTCTCTAAACAGTCTTCGATTGTGTTTATCCAGTTTGTTTTTTATAGGATCTATAGATCAAAACACTTTCCTTCCATTTTCATGGACTCAAAATCACACTCTCCAAGTCTATCTGCAACCTCAGGTTCCCAACAACCCACTAAAAGCTGAGTAACTTGCAGAGATTGCTCAAAATCTCTGTTGAGCAGCAATAGCAACGTCTTTAACAGTGCTTTAATTAAAACATGTTAGAAGAACAGCCTGCAGAACATAAAGACCTTCATTACAAACACAGAAAGCACCGAGCCATAGCACTGTCTCAAGTGGATAGCAAGAACATAAGTAGAATGCTTAGCACTTCACATTTTCCACACCGGATGTGAGATGTACAAGACCTTTCTAGGTACTAGACTAGTAAGAAAGCCACAAGGAGGGCAGTGATAGAAGCTGTAGGTTCTACTGATACATGTGGAATTATTACAGCTAAGGACCAGAGCAAGCGTTCTTGAATTTTTTCAGTGCAGGCTTTCATGAGGTTCTAAGACAGTAGAGTATACAGGTACTCACAGCACCACTCCCACAACCTAGACATATAGCTCTTAGTAACCTGTCACCTTTGTGTTCTGTGACTTGTGCCAAGTCATGCTTTTTTTTTTTTTTTAATTCACCTTTATGCAGGAAAGCTATTGGACACAGCTTAACTAAACAACACCTTGTGTACCACTAGCACACAACCCAGCGTGCGCTAATGTCCTAACTACTACAGGAGTCATTCTGGTAATTGCAGAGTATGATTATAAGAAAGTGCTGTTCATTTCTCAAGAAAGTGACTTCCATGCACAGGAGATGGGAAGAAGGCGTTAGGAGTTGAGATGCAGAGCTCTGGAAAGCCACTAGTCTGGATTCATTAAACTGCTTCTCTAACACCTGCTTTCCTTCAGCCTTCAGTCATTTAAACTACATATCTAATTAGGAAAATAAAGCTGTGGACAAGCTCCATCCCTCACTTGTCAGTCACAATATGTTAAATTTGACACAGCAGTTCCTCTTCAGGATCCAAGAGCTCAGGTGCCCCACAGAAGAACAGAAAACCATTGCAGGCGTTGTAATTCATGGTCAGGATGAGCTTAATGCAGCTCAGGCTGCTGTAATCCAGGTAGATCAAAGTATTGCCCAGGAACTATAAAAGCAAGTTAAACTTAAAACCAATTGCTAATGTTGTGTACAAGACCAGAAGTACAGCAAACAGTACTGGCTATGATTCCTGACCTTCACTAGGAACTATTCCTGAACTGACTTCTTACTACTTAAAGAAATAGTTAAGAACTAGAAATTTAGTTGTGTGCATCAAGCAAATAGTTTCATCTGCTATTAGTTTAGTCTTGTTTCTCACAAGAGTGAGTTCTCACAGCCACCACAGGTAAATATATTGCTTCTTTTTTCAGAACTTTAAGCATATGTTTATAGTAGCAGATACCTGAAATACTACACAATACAAGCATCACAAAACTTGCGCTAAGATAGAATAGCATATTAGAATCATAGGATCACCAAGGTTGGAAAAGACCTCTAAGATCATCCAGTCCAACCACCCACCCATCACCAATAATTCCCACTAAACCATATCTCTCAGTACAACATCTAAACGTTTCTTGAACACCTCTAGGGACAGTGACTCCACCACCTCCCTGAGCAGCCCACTCCAGCGCCTGACCACTCTTTTGGAGAAGCTTTCCTAATACGCAACCAAAACTTCCCCTACTGCAACTTGAAGCCGTTACCTCTCGTCCTATCAGTTACTAAGGAGAAGAGGCCGACACCCACCTCACCACTACCTCCTGTCAGGCAGTTGTAGAGAGTGATAAAGTTTCCACTGAGCCTCCTCTTCTCCAGGCTGAACAATCCCAGCTCCCTCAGCTGCTCCTCATAAGCCCTGTGCTCCAGACACCTCACCAGCTTCGTTGCCCTCCTCTGAACACGCTCCAGGGCCTCAATGTCTTTCTTGTATCAAAGGGCCCCATATTCCAGCCTTTATGAAACAAAGGCACCTCAAACCAAGTTTTATCCAATGATGTACAGCAGACAACTATGAATCATGCCACCTCTGAACCTGGCTTGTCTTATATGATTACAAAAAGGAACTGGAACAATGGTGAGAAGAAGAAATTGAATCTGTACTTGTGACTTGAAGATTCATGTACCAACATCTGGATATAGATGATATCAGACTAACACTGAATTATAGATGAGCTTTTAAGCAAGACTAAGCTCTGCTTCAATAGACTGTCAGATAGTAAAATACTGCTTTGAAAATTAGGCTACCTACATCTTGGGCATGCAGTACACTAGCTCTACTGAAAGTATAAAAAAAAAAGCAAGCTAAGTTTTATTTTACAAGTTAAACTAATCTTTATTATACACATAAAATTCAAAAGAAACATCAGGATATGATTTCAGACGTCATAGTTCATAGGTGGCATATCAATGATGTCATCCAGCGTAGAAATGAAGTCAGTAGGTAATTGTAGCAAGTCTGAAAGTTAGAAATAGAGCAGATCAGTTACTCTTAAAATCCAGAAGTTTACACTCAAACAAACTAGCTGCTAGTGGATTAGCATAAGCCTCTTGAATGCCTATGTCAAGTATTGTTAGCTTGTATAAGCCAACTCCTCAGAACAAATGAGTTAGCAATACATTTCAGAAAGTTACTTGGCAGTACAGCTTTGAGACCACTACCCATGCCAGTAGAGCTGACCAGTTAAATTCAGCTCAGTTATATACCAAGAGCTGTTTGAGACAAGTGTCCTGCTCGTGTACTTACAACAGCAATAGCTGTTCACTATCACAACCAACTAGCTTCCTTCCCAAACCACTAATGAGCATTCTATGCACTGATACTCAGGCTAGTTTTCCACTTACCAGACTCCCATGGCATCTTTTCAAGCTTTACAGGTGAAGAAGTTATGTTCACAGGTTTGTCACAAGTACTCGGGTGTATCATGAGAGGAACACCATACAGCTTGATATTACTTAACCTGTGCTCTTCAGGAACATCAAAATTCTCAAAGTCTGTTTGGGAAAGACACGCTGTAGTTCAGTAACAGCACACAATAGCACGGGAAGCTGCAAGTTGTCCTTGATTAAGTGAAATGGGAGTACTTCCAGAACAACTCAGTCTGATAGTTCCTTCTTATGGAGTGCTTATTTACAGTTACATATTATTGTCCATGAAATTTTGTATGCTAATGCTTATCAGAAGTGTATCTAACAGCCATTATAAAGCAAGAGCTTTAAGGAATTTTTCTAGTCCCTATGCTAAGTCAACTGCATCAAGCAGTATGTATGTTTAAAACATTCAATCAAGAACAAGGTGATGCTTCAAGAATAGTGAATGCCCTTACGTTTAAGAAAGGACTCTGGAGAAATCTAATACCAGCTCATTCATCACAACACCTTGGTGAAAGTCTTACAGCATCAACACTTATGAAAGTCTAATTAGGTTTTAATAATCACCCCAAGAGTTCTTACCTAGAGGGTCAGAGGGAAACATGTTTTCTATTTCTGGGCAGGCTTCATCACCCACTGCATCCCAGCTTTCTAATCCAACAGTCTTTTCAGCAACCTTAAAATGAGGAAGTCATGTTATTTGTGCTACCATGTTTTCTCATTGCAGTACCCTTTCTGTGCCTATAGACCTGTATAGCATAGAAAAGACAAGAACACTTGCCATACAGGCTCCAGCTATGTCTGAATTCTAACGCCCTAGATACAAATAAGCTGTAAAAGGGCAAATAGTTCAGCTGAGCTTGTATGACTATACACAGTGGCAACAAATCTCTGCAGTATAATATTTAGGCTCATAACAATAAACCCCAGCTAAATTGAATATGAACAAGACAGTAACCCAGACAATATTTTGTCTAGAGTCACTTATTTGCCCTTGTGTGTTCCCTAAGCTGTTGCAGGTACATCATGCACTCCTCTGATTCCCATCCGTTACAGAAGGGTTGTACTCACTTTCTTTGCACTGCAAGGCTGATTTTTATCTCTTATCTGTTCTTTCTTGCTTGTAACTCCTACAGTTCTGTTCACATTTCCAAGAGCCTTCCTGACAGACTGAGATGCGGCTGGAGTTATTCCAACTGTTTTCTTTGGAAGTGGAGTGTTGACTTGTGTTCTTTCTGATAAGACCTTTGCTGCAGACAGGAGGGGAAGGCAAACTTTAGCACCACGTCAACCCTAGAGCTTGCTTCACTGGGTATATGTGCTGGAAAGCTAGTTCTTGTTCTTCACTTATAACTCAAAAGTATAAGCCCTGTCTATGACAAAAGACAGGCGATTTCCACATTTGTAATAGTTGATAAACTTAGCTTTGTTTTTATATCTAGTTAATCCATGTTGCTATTTCTGTTCAAAACAGTGATTAACAAAACCCAAGACACCCACTTTACTCCATTCCCCCCTGCCTCAGTGGAGCATATACACACATGATACCGAAGGGCGTCTTAACTGGCTCTTAGGAGCACCAACTTCACCATTCTCCTTATCCACAAAGATCAGCGTTGTCATCTCTGGGCTGATGAGACCACCCTGGAAAGGCAGGCAGAAAATCTAAGCAGTTCTGTGCCAGCAGAAGCAGCAAGTTTTTGAACTCTGCTAGGGCTGACATAGCTGCCACGTGCTGGCTCCTAGAAGAGAATTAAGCAAACCCTACTTCACGTCATAGCAGTTTAGCTACAGACTACTGCACCTGGATATATTAATGCACACGCTAAGCTCACAGAGCTACAGAGCTCATGTGGATTTGAGAAAGATTCAAGGTCTCACTGCAATGCTGCATAGTAAGGCTTACTGTCTTCGGTTTGCTGCTTCACTTCTCCGCAGCACTTCGCGCTGCTTATTCCAAACAAGCCTAGGCCGGCAATCCAACTTGTAACGCGAGCAGCCAGCAGTCACAGCAGTTATTCCCCTGGCAGAGACAAGGCCGCTTCCCACCAGCACAGCCCGCTGCGGACACCGGCACGTCGCTGCGCTAACACCGTACGGCCCGGGCACCTCGCCGGCCCGGCCGTGCCTTCCCTCAGGGCAGAAGGATCGCTCAGCAGCCAAGAAAGAACCCCCCTGAGAAAGCCACACGCTTACCTGCGGCCAGAGCCGGCCTGGGACCAAGAGAACGAGGACAGCACGGAGAGGAGCAGGAGGAAGCGCCTCAGAGCGCGGACAGAGACAGGGACAGCTACAAACAGCACCCTCCCGCCACCAGCCTCTACATCCTCTCCGCTCCTCCCATTGGCTGTTTCGACTAACGCTCAGGTATCCGATTGGCTCAGCGGCGCCGGGGGCGGGGCAGCGGCGAACCTACCGTGTTCCGGTGCCTCGTTGCCGTGGTGACTGAGGGACTGCGCCTCAGGAGGACGGTGCCTTTAAGGGGCGGGGCTCCGTGCCGCGGTGCACTGTGGGGTGGCGGCGCGGTGCATTGTGGGGTGGCGGCGCAGCCTGGCTGGTAAACAGGAGGTGGGGGTGCGCGGCCGGGCGGGTTTTGTCTGGGTGTGGGGTGGATTTTGTGCCGGAGGGAGGCTGAGGGACGGATCCAGGCTCTGAGGGGGTACCCGAGGAGAGCCTCGCGGGGAGCGAGCCGGGTCGGAACGCGTGTGGCTTTTTAATGTTACAGGGAAGGTAAAATGGCGTCTGGGACAGCGGTGAACGCAGCTCCTTCGGGAGCGCCGGGTGACGTGAGCCTGGAGGAGCCGAAGAAGATGACGAGGGAGGACTGGAGGAAAAAGAAGGAATTGGAGGAGCAGAGGAAGCTGGGGAACGCACCTGCTGAGGTGGATGAGGAAGGAAAGTAAGTTCCTTAAAGCAGCGATGCATTAAAAGGCAGCAGTTCTGTTTCTGAAGTAGGCTTACGTTCACCTGGTTACAGAGCTGTGAAGCTGAGCTTAATGTAAGAGTTATTTGTTAAACTAAATTGTGCGGGTTTTTTTTTTCCTACGCCATGTATGAATTTCATTATGTCTTTCACAGAGACATCAATCCTCACATTCCGCAGTACATCTCTTCTGTCCCATGGTACATAGATCCTTCTAAAAGACCAACGCTAAAGCATCAGAGGCCTCAGCCAGAGAAGCAGAAGCAGTACAGCTCCTCTGGAGACTGGTACAAACGGGGAGTTAAAGAGGTACGGGAAATGCTGTTGTCCTCGAAAGGAAGGTTTTGCTTATTCCTATGTAGGAGGCATCGATGCCCTGCAATTTCTGGTTATGTGTTCTGGAGGGTGACAGGAACTGGAAATTTGTATTCAGCGGGCGTTACCCAGTGTTTGGTAATAACCAAAATGGGCCTTGTGAGTTTGGTTAGAGCATGCATGCTTTAGTTACATTACTAAAATAAGTAAATTAGTTGGTGGAAATGTACACGTGAATCTTGCCACAGGTTTGTTCAACACCGTCTTCTTTTGTTGTTTAGCACTCGATAGCTACCAGGTACCGGAAAGGAGCTTGTGAGAACTGTGGTGCACTGACGCATAAGAAGAAGGACTGCATGGAGGTAAACCTGACCGCTGTTGATATTTTAATGGTTCCAAAGTTAATGTGAGTTTAGGCTTAGTGGAAAAAGGTCTAGCTATAGGTAAAATGAAAGTTACTTTGAAAAAGGTTACAAATACCAAACACTGCTTAAAAATATTTACACTAATTGTTTTGTAGGAAAAATAAAGAGCGAAACGAAGGAACAAGAAGTCACTATTTAATTCCATTTGTGACAAACACTGCCAAAGAAGTTGGAAGTGTTTGGCATTTAGTTCCTTGTGTTAGTTTACTTTAATTCACATGCTGGCATGGCAGTCTTTCTGTTTCTTGTCAGCTAGAAGCAGTCCTCAGAAATTATTGTACTTACTTTCTTAACTGTTTAAAACTGAGTTAGAAGATAATGCGGTTTTTGAAGCCAGTTGCAATTATTTTGAAACACAGGATGGAATTACTTGCAGTTATTTACAAGTCAGAGGCTTATCATGCTAAACTTAATGGGCTTTACAAGAGCCCCGCTGATACTGTTTATCAAGAGTGGTATCTCAGTGAGCAGCATGTTAAATCAGATCGACTGATCCGACCTTTTTGTATTTATTTTACTTCCAGAGACCCAGGAAAGTTGGAGCAAAATACACAGGCATGAATATTGCGCCAGATGAACACGTGCAGCCTCAGCTGATGTTTGATTACGACGGAAAGCGAGATCGTTGGAATGGTTATAACCCAGAAGAGCACATGAAGATTGTAGAGGAATATGCCAAGGTTGACTTGGTATGTGGGCGTTACAGCTTCCTGGGGAAAGATTTCATGTTTGGGTTCACTGCGAGGAGGAGTGCTTGTTTTGCACACTGTTAATGTTGGATGTTGTGCTGTATTTGTACTGGAAAAACAGACTGCGTGCTGTGTTAGCAGACTTCACTAGAACTGGAAGTGCAGAAATTCAGATCTGAGGATGGGTCTGCCATAATAAGTGTCTCTGCTAATTGCTTGCATGTGTTAGACAAGCCCTATAATCTATTGACTAAGGTGCACGTTAAGTTGTAGGCAAAAAAGGAATTTCTGAGCTGTGCTTACTTGTTACTGTTGTGGAACAGTGACTGTTGGTACATGTCTCTGTGGTTCTATGATGTCATACACATAAAAAGTTTATGCTGCTTTAAAATATCATTTCAGAGGGTAAAATTTGGTGATTCTCATATGTAATCAAAATGCTTGCACTGTCTCTCAATGAACAACCTTAACCACTGAAATTCCTGACTAGATTATGAGGACACTGTGGTAAAACACATCTGTTCTCAAACACTATTGAACTAAAATAAGCGGTATTTCTTTAATTAGTTTGCCCATAGCAATGGTACAGCTGCATGAGCTCTAGTAAACTTGCTTATTTAAGAGTATACCATGAAACAGTAAAATGGTTGGTTAGTTACGTACAATTTCCTTTCTTTGGGGTTCTAAAAACGATGTGATGAATCTTAAGCATAGAGGAGATTAACTGCTAATTTTTCACAAGCACCCAGAGAATTGGAAGCCCATTTTCTTGTAATAATAGACTTTAAATGGCAGCGATCACAATAAATGCTTATGATATTGAAAGTATTAAAACAAATGCATTTGTGTGATATGCAGGCCAAGCGTACACTGAAAGCTCAGAAGCTTCAGGAAGAGTTAGCATCAGGAAAGCTGGAACAAGTGGTAAGTACATTAAACTCTAATTTATTTTTGTTTAGGCTGAATAAAAACAAAACAGGTTATTTCTGCTCTCTGATGCTTTTATTCTCTCTGCAGTTTTCTGTTGCTTTTTATACCCTGTGGAAATGTTAAGTTGTTCCTAGCACCAGCTTACTGTGTGTCGTGTACAAGAATTCAGAGAACCTTCTTTCAAATGAGAGCAACTCTGTATTTTGCTTTTGGACAAGATTTCCTTCTGATTGTTGATCTTCTAGAATGAATGATGTGGTGTTTTAGATCAGAAAGCTCATTTTCCATATAGTGATTGCGTTCATGCCCTGAGATGCGTGTTGTTTGGTTTTTTTTTAATTTAAAGATTGTTTTGTCTGATATTGAAGTAGTGGTTGCTATGTGGATTCTTTAATTATGGTTAGTATAAACAGGAATAGGAAGGTATTTTCTGTATCATAAAACCAAGCTTGGTTCTTCTTCAGTCGTTGCTATGACTGTGTGCAGTGTCTTTGATTACGTGAGGGCTGAGCGTAGATACTTCCCTCTGGACTGTAACTCTGCAGAGTATGCATCTCCTACTTACTTGTGCAGGTTCCTCTTAGATTATAGGCAATGCTTTTGATAATACTTGACATAAAATTCTAATTTTAAAGGCACATGTATTCTGTTCTAAGCTCAGTTTCTGTGTTTTAATTCCAAGTTCTTAATACGGAGAAAAAGTAGAGATTGTTACTGGTCAAAAGAATTTTTTAATTTGTATTTTACAACAGACCACATCAAGCAATGCATTACATACAATCAGAAATCCATTTCTCAGAGGTTGTCATCCTGCGTTTTGTCGCCAGGTGGCAGAGTGAACCAAATCTCCGACCCAGCACAAAATACAGAGTTGTGACCTTCTGGATAAAAGCTGTTACTTCTTTGTAATGTCTGTATTCACCACAAAAGAACACTTAAAGTTAAAGGCTAAGGAGCTTAATACAAAAATTAGGCTGTGTTTCTCCAGATTAAATTCTGTCTTCTGATTCAAGCTAGGTGTTCTTGCAAGTGCTAATTAAATACTTGCATACATATCTTTTTAATGTAGTCATTTATTTTTTAATGCTTTCAGAATTTAATCTTAGATTTATTTGCACGATGTGAAATATTCTTACCTATTCCACTCTAAAGATGCAGCAAGCTTTAGATGATAGTGACAGTACTGAGCCTCTGCAAGAATGGCAAATCCTAGAAACTTGGTTGGTAATTCAGTGAGAAGCTCTACGACTTGTGTCTTCTGAGCTCTTCCCTAGGATATTCAACATGCAGTGATCTCTGTGCGTTCTGTGCCACAAGTACATTGTATTTTTATGTCCAGCATCAAAGTCCTGCTTTGGTCTTGTCCTGCCTGCCGCCTTTCCTCTCTGCGCTGTCTTATCTTCTCTGCTGATGTGCTCTTTGTTTGCTGCAGAACTCCCCAAGACACCAGTGGGGAGAAGAGGAACCAAATTCACAGACAGTAAGATGAATACCCACTGCATCACACCATGGGCAGAAAAAAGGACCTGTAGTTAGTGTAACAGCAACACAAGGGTGGCATAAGGGTTTCAGTGTTGGATTCACAGCACTGGCTGCCTATTCTTCTTCCATCAAGGGTTTTTTTTTGTTATTGTTTTCTGTTTTTGGTTTTTTTTGGTTTTTTGTGTGTTGTCAAACCCTAGAGGCATAAGCAAGTAACTACTGCTTAAGGCATGGTATGATTTGCCAAAGGAAGCTTTTTTTAATGTAATAATCATCGTACTTATGGTTTCTTTTAACTAGAGAAAGTAGAAGTTCCTGATGAGTATTTCTGGAACGGTGAATGTAACTGCATGATCCATAAGCACACTTAAGCCCATTTTTAATGAAACCACTAAAATCAGATTGTTGTATTTGTCTCTAGAGTGAATGAGCACTTCTAAATAAAAGTTATCCACCTCTGTTCTCAGGAAAGAGATCATAACAGTGAAGATGAAGATGAAGATAAATATGCAGATGACATTGATATGCCTGGGCAGAACTTTGACTCTAAAAGACGTATCACAGTTCGAAATTTACGTATTCGGGAAGATATTGCAAAAGTGAGTAAAGAAAACTTTACACTTTTTTCTTTTTTCTTCATACTAGTTAATTTTGAAAGTTGAACACTCAGTTATCACTGGGTTTGAGCATGGGTCTCTGTTTGGAACTTAAGGTCAGTTCTGAGTTCAATTCCAGCTTATGCTGTGATTTCTTCAAGGGCACTATCCTACACAGGTATTCCCTTTTAAAATGTCTAAGTTGGGGCATCAGCAGTAATTTTAGTTCTCTGAAAATAGAGAATTTTAATAAAATACCTCATATCGTGTTTTCTTCCCCCAGTACCTGAGGAATCTAGATCCAAACTCTGCTTATTATGATCCCAAAACGAGAGCAATGAGGGAGAATCCATATGCCAATACAGGCAAGAATCCAGATGAGTAAGTTGAAATGGAATCATGCTGGTGCATCCAACAAAACTGTTAAAAATGAGATGGCTTTAATAGTTTTGTATTTTATTTTGTATCTGTATGTCATTTTATTAATTAATCACTAGTCAGTTATGGATAGAGGAGCCTTTCAATAATGCTTTACAGTAAACATGGAAAGAATGTTCTATTTATTAACTTTTTGATTTAGTATATGAAAATAGTATTTTAGTGATACTGGCCTTTAGTCCTCAGGGTACATGAGCTATCACTATCTAATCTGACATAGAACAAGGATTAGAACACATTTTTTTTCTCTAGCAGAGATATTTATGAGCAGTAATGATGCTTACGCAAAGTATTTGAGTAACCGAATGTAAAAGTTCATCCCTTGTTTTCTGGGAGGCATTCAGCACTGGGGACGAGCATGGAGTGTCTGTGTTACCTGAGTAAGTGCCTGACTCAGGAACAAAAGCTCCCCATGTATCCATGGAGCCTACACAAAAAAAAGTCTGAACATTTTGTCATTGTCTAGATAGATCACCTGATTACAGAATACCTTAGGAGGGCTCTTGGTTGCACATAACACTGTCTCACCTAAAACCTGAGTCAAGCGCTTGAGCTGTGACCCTGCCTTGACCCGTGTGGTGCTGTGGACATACAAAGTAGACAGACTGCAAGTAGTAACATTTATTCAGAGTACAGTAATTGGATTAGCTTGCTGCCTGAAATAGAATGGCAGTGGCTAAATGACAGCAAATAATGCTCTTTGCACCTCTCCTTGCCTCCAGGTAAGGTAAAGCCAGACAGTTTTAGTTCAGATGCAGATGCTTCCACTTCTCCCCAGTCATAATTTGACCTTTATTGAATCCGTGTTTCTGCTACAGTATTGCAGACTGGATACTTTTCAGGGTGGCTGTGGGGAGGTGAAAACTGAGCTGTTAACATAATTTGATTTCTCAACTTGTGTTCCAGCTACAGTTTGTGAACCTCTACAAAGGGGTGTGCAAAAGGTAACCAAGGGCACTAGAGCTCTTACCAGGTTTTAGATCACTAAAATACACTGAAGCTGAGCAGGAAAAATTGATAAATCCAAAAGTTGAGAATCACTGCTAGAATATCACCTGCCATTCATGCATTCAGATCCAAGCTTGACTTGTGGTGTCTTAGATGGAGCTCCAAGAAAGTGTTGCAAGGTGTACCCATATAAATGTAGGCATCAAATACTCTGAAATGCTGCCCAGTGCTTTCATGACCGCTGGGAGCCTAGATTCAATTTCGTATTTTGAGCCGAATGCTCCCTTCTTTCCCTCCATTTGTAACTCGGGGCACAAAGCAGTTTATTTTCCTGTTTGTGTTACATGGTTGTGTTTAACAGGCAATCACACTAGCTGCGTGCTAAAAATAGTATTTTCCTTTTTTTGCAGAGTTGGTTATGCAGGGGACAACTTTGTTCGTTACACTGGAGATACCATTTCGATGGCACAGACTCAGCGTAAGTGGTTCTTGTTTTTCTGTGGTTTGGGGTTTTTTTTAAGTTGGGTTTTATTTTCTGTTTGGTTGTTTTTAAGGAATAGACTTAAAGGACTGAAGTCAACACTGCTCTTCTGCAAAAGAGAAATCTTTTTTAGATTAAGATTGAGGTTTTCTTTCAAACTACTACAGAATTAAAGTTTGGAACTTGAATGAGTACCTTAGTTTGAGAATAAACGTTGAGTGACACCTCTTGTGTATACAGTGTTTGCATGGGAGGCTTATGACAAAGGCTCTGAAGTTCATCTTCAAGCAGACCCTACAAAATTAGAGCTGCTCTATAAGTCCTTCAAAGTGAAAAAAGAAGATTTCAAGGCACAACAGAAAGAAAGCATCCTAGAGAAGGTAATACACATTTGGTTCATGTAGTTAGAATTCTGTCAAGTTTGAATTCTGGTTTTTAGGGAACAAATATGTAATATTACTAATGTTGTGTGAAAACACATCGGCTATTCTAATGAGCTCCGTGATCTATAAATTAAAAGATTTATATACGTTATCTAATCGGTTGGATTAATTATTTAATACAGGAACCTTTGAAGATCTACAAATATTTCTTTAGATTACTGTGAGCTCTTCCCTTAGCTGTCAAAATTTCTCTAGTGAAAAATCCAACACCAGGATGTAGGATGAATTCGAGATGTTTTGTTTTAAAAGTAATACAAGTGGTTAAAAAACCATTCTATATCCTTTAAAAGTGGCATCTGTGTAAAATACCCAAGCAGCTGCTTTGCAAAGCTTCCTTTAAGGTTTCTTCTCTTGAAAAGCAGAATTTTCAGAATCTAGTTTTAGGTGAACTCTTTTTAATAAAGATATCTCTTAGATGTTGCTATTTTTATATTTTTTTTTCTGGCAAAGTGATGAAGAACTTAATAATGCATGTAGGTTCTGACCTTGCCAACATGGAAGTGTGGAGGGGGGGGGGGGGGGGTATGTGCTCTGGCTATACCAAGGTTGTATTTCCACTTGAGGTTTGATCTGAAAAGTTTTCCGGCTTTGAAACATCTCCAGCATAAGGAAATCTACTGCTGTAGTCCTCCAGGAATAAAAGAAAAAGTCAGTGGCCAGAGGAGATGCATTTCTCTTAGCCCTTAGTGTTGTATTTGGTTCTAGATTTATGTTCTGTGGATAGAGAAGGCACCGAAGGTGAAGTTCTTGAAACATATGCATAACTTTATAGATAGGTTTTCTTGAAAAACTCTCACACATCTTCTTGCATTATAGTATGGAGGACAAGAACATCTAGATGCCCCACCAGCTGAATTGCTGTTAGCTCAAACAGAAGACTATGTGGAGTATTCTAGGCACGGAACAGTGATCAAAGGACAAGAGAAAGCTATTGCTTGCTCTAAATACGAGGAAGATGTGAAGATTAACAACCATACAGTAAGTACCTAGTTTAAGTTTAAAAAAAAAAAGAACTTCCCTTTGGAAGGGAATGACATGTAGAAGATGCAGTGCAATATAATTAAAACAGCATATAAGTTTCTCCTTCTGCAAAGAAGGACTCACATTATCGCAGTGTGAATTTGAAGAGTTGTGATGACCATCTTAAACTGAAGAGGAAGTTACTGTGTTTCCCTTTGATTTGAATATGAGCTGGCCACATCCTGTTGTTTTGTTATTTATTTTTAAATAATACCTGTAAGACTAATGTAAAATTGCTAATTGCTCATAACTTCCCCCTTCTGGGCTATTGGGATAGGTTGCTCATCAGGAAGTAATAGCAGGAATAAATTGCATCCTGCCTCTTAGGTGAGTATCATTGTGACTGCTCTGTCATCTTTTCTTGCAGTGCATTTGGGGTTCATACTGGAAAGAAGGCAAGTGGGGTTACAAGTGCTGCCACTCATTTGTCAAGTACTCATACTGTACAGGAGAAGCTGGGAAAGAAATTGCTGTAAGTACTGTCTCCTTCTTCCTGCTTGAAAAGAGCTGGAAGGCATTAATCTCTGTGAGCCTTAGGTGATTTTCTGTTTTTAATTTGTCATTCTGCTCTCAAACATGCTTGGTAAATGGATATCCTTTCTCTTGTCTGCTGTACAGAATGCTGAAGCAAACTTACTTGAAGAGCAACCCAGGGAGGAGGAACACATGACAAAACCCAAAACACTGATGGAGGTGAGTGATTTCTCCTTTTTCTTCATCACTTTAAGCAAACCAAATGTAGGTGTAAGTACAAAATTATGTAAGCCCTTTTAGTGAGTCTGGAAGTTATCAAACGTAATTACGATGTCATTTACTTCTATTAAAAACCAAGCTCTCAGTAGTATTAGTAGACAGTTGGGATTTAATGGCTTGAATATTACAACAATTTACTGAATCTTAACTGGTGTTGTTTTTCCACCTTGTAGATCCACCAAGAGAAACAGAAGGAGAAGAAAAAGAAGAAACACAAGAAGAGCTCAAATTCAGACAGTGAGGGTGAAGAGAAAAAGAAGCAAGAAAAACTTAAAAAGGTGCATTCAAAAACACTCCTGGGTTTTTGTGGCAAAAAGAACTTCAAATGCATTTTACATCAGTTTTACCAAGTCTGTAATAGAATTCTGTGGACTGTTCTTTTGTGCTAATTTTGAGCTGAAGGAAATTTAAAATGCTGTTAGATGTTCTAAAGTACACCGCTGTCATTCCCTGTTTCTAAGGCAAACATGCAGTAAATACTAGCTTTGGAAGACTGAATTTAGAAGACTCAGAATACTTCCTTTCTGGTCACTTATTACTATTGCAGATATTTAAAAGACATCACGGAACACAGCAGTTTGGGTATTAAAGAAAGATGCAGAGATTGAAAGTATTGTCAAAGCTCAACGTAGCAGTTTTTATTCCCATAGTTAGGCACTGTCTCACAAATACACCCACAGGCTGTCTGCTGCTGAATGGACCCCGTGCAAACACAGCACCGTGTCTTTGGGTATCCAAAGCAAATTAACATTAAACTATAGTTAAAAAAAAATAATAAAAATGTAGGGGTTCATGTTTTTTTTTAATACCAAGGAATAATAGCAGTAGTTCGAGGAACTGAATAATTTGTATTTCAAAAGGTATATTTTAATTTAAAAAATTACACCCTAGGTGAAAAAAGACAAAACAACCCACTAGGATGGCATGTTTTTGTACTTCCTGGATCATGATTACTCTTTAGGTAGAACCCAGGAGTTTCTTACTTGATTTTTGGCAATTGGAAAAGAGTTCAAAGTATCTTGTTTGGTAAATACCAATTTACCATTGCCTTGTGCTAAACACTAAAAAGTGAGCATTAAACAGCATGCATGAAGTATGCTGTAGGTGGCTAGGAATGTGGGCATTGCTTATCACACCATTCTGCCTGCACTGTCTTCATTACACTAGAATCTGATGTAAATTTTTGTTGGCTTGGTTTTTGTTTAGTTAGTTTTTTTTAAATTTCACTGCATTTCTTTCTTTCATTTCAGGCATTAAATGCAGAAGAAGCTCGTCTCCTGCAAGTTAAAGAAATTATGCAGTTAGATGAGAGGAAGAGACCATACAACAGCGTATACGAGACCAGGGAGCCAACAGAAGAGGAAATGGAAGCCTACAGAATGAAACGTCAGAGACCTGATGATCCCATGGCCTCTTTTCTTGGACAGTAATTGTGATGAAAACCATTCCAATACACAAGGCTTCTATTCTTTTTTTCCATACCTGTTTACAAGTCTGTAGACAGTTACTGTCTGTGTAGCTAAGAAATGCCAGAAATGGCAGAGATCTTCTTTGCACCACAGAGGCTGGTGAAAAATTCTTTCAGTAGACTTGAGCAGTCTAGTACTTCAAACAATGTTATATTTGTATGTATATATACAGTCACAAATACACATGTACATAAGTCTATACATGCATTTTTAAAACATACCTACTCTAAGTAATTGATCAGAAAAGATCTGAGATTGGCTGCAATTCCAGCAGTTCCAGGTTCATTTGCCCATACACGAAGACTTAACTAAATCAATAAAACTAACTACAGTGATGAGATGATCAGCAGGTGTAACTGTTAATGTATAGCAAGACTTGCTGCATATAAATTTGTACAGCTATTGAAGCCTAACTTTTATTTGTAAAGAGGTTTGCCCGTCATATGGCTCTAAAAGGGGAAACAGTTTTTGATCAGTTTTTACTGAGTATTCTGGAATGTGACAATTGTTTTGTACAGTTCTGATTAAATTAATGTAAAGGTCTTAAAAGCTGTCGAGGTGTTGTAATTACAAGTTCAGGAGAAGCTGACTAGAGAGCTTTTAAATTCTCATTCTGTTTCTGCAGGTGTTAATGCACGCTTGAGCTGCAAAGATCTAAGTTGTTTGGTTTTGTTAGATAACAATATACATCTTATCCTTCTCACCTCCTGAGTCCTGTTCCGTTGTGTGGAAGTGAGGGTTAGACATCAGTACCTTCCGCTGGCATGCAGCATCTGCTTCGTGTTTGGAAATATTTGTCCTTGAACTGAATTCTCCACTGTAACTATTAAAAGTTGAAGAAATGGCTGAAAAACTTCATGCCACAGCTTTACACGAGGGAGGGCTGAGAATTAGTTCTATTGTGGCTTAAAGTCCCACTAAAGGAGGTTTATATAACCACACCAAGTGTGGTTATATTAATGGTAGGACAAGGAAACTAATGCTGGCTTTTCTTCTCATGCAGAAACTGATTACAATTTCAACTTTGTAAACAGTAACTGAAGTTAAGCCATTTGCTGCTAAGCATGTGATCCCTATTTCCATCTGTAAGGCTGCTTTCTTTTATTATTTTTTCTCTACATCCAGCTACCCTTCGTTTTTGTTACAGAAATGCTCGTTCCTGATGCACTTTTCCATACGATTTACTGATCTGATTACAGACTTCTATTAAAATAAACCTTTGCTTTAAACTACTCCTAGCGCTCGCTGAAGAAACATAACAAACTCATGGGTTCAGAGAGCTGCCTGGGGCACTGTTAGTATGAGCGAGTGCCAGGAGGGAAAAACTTCAGAGTGGAAATACACTTTTGCAGGGATTGGTTGTACGGATTTAGAAAGTCAAAGGGGAAGAGGGCTAGGGCTGTAATTTCCCTTCTGCTTCACCAGGGTCTCCCTTTCTAGGTTTTCACATCAGCTCGTCTTCATCTTTCCAGTTGAAGAATAATTTCAAAGGGAAAATGACTCTTTTCCTACAAGTAATTATATCCACAAAGTGCAAATTTGAATGTCCTGCATGTGATTTCTCAGCCACCTTCTGAGGCCTGAGCATTTTAATTTAGTATACAGTATAATGGAAATCGTGCATTGGTCTGTAATGTAGTTCTGTGCTAAAACTTAACCTGTGCTGTTGTCATCGATCAGTGTTTTGGATCGCGTTTACTGTGGTCCAGAGATCTGTTACAACCTGAATGCAAACTGGCTTGAATGATTTTTCCTGACGTAGTTGTTTTGAACTGGTTAGTTATTCTTCTAAGGCCTGTAGTATTTTTGCAACTGGCTCTGTGACCTCCAGATGCCAACTGCTGTTGTCATAGCGCCAAGTTCAGTTTGTGTTGTCAGTTCCTTGAGCTATTTGGACACTTTTTGAAGGTAGAGTCTTGATTCCTTTATAAAGGAGGCAGTTCAGAAATTACACTGAAAAGAGCAATTAAGAATGAAAAACATAATTCACCAGTCTGAGCAGCTGAGCACTGCAGTGTGTATTTTTATGTAAGGCACATGCATTTAAAAGCTCGTGTAACACGCTCAGTGCTCTAGGGAGACAGGTTTATTACAGAAACATACCAAATTCCCCCAGAATTACACTTACACGCTTGGATTTTCTTTCCCATGCCTGAAGCCATGTCTAGCTTTCTGGCATGCCCTGTCATGCTCTGCTCGGAGAGAGGCTGAGGCCTGGGGGACCCGTGTCTGCTGTCCTAGCACAGCCAGCTGCAGGGGGAAGAAGCAATCTCAGGCAAAACACAGTTCTTGGGACTTGTGAATGGCACAGCGTATCTCTCTTCTAGATCAGTTTCAGCAGTTAAAGGGAAAAAGCTGAAAAAGTATTGTTCTATTTCTGTGGCAGAGGTTAAATGTTAAAGAACATCGCGCATCTGATGGTGAGGATTAATTTTCCTCCATCTGCTTCCCCTCGCATTTGGCATGCAGTGCGACTGCGTGGCCAGAGATCACCTCCCCTGGAACAAGGAGGGTGGGTTTTTTTTGTTTGTTTGTTTCTAAAATGAGTTGGAAGCAAATTTATGGACAAGTCTGGACAAAAATAAGCATACAATGGAGATGAGCAGCCATGGCTGAATTTGTTTCTTGCGTACACAAAGACAAGGCTACAAGACAGTAGCCTGATAACAGAAACTTGTCACGTTCTGAAATCGTACTGCAAACCAGACCCACCCGGCCCTCGGAGCAGCTTTCTCTGCATCTCACCCTTGGCAAAGCTCAGCGTTTATTTTCCCATCTCCCTTCCCAGCAATTGCTTCAATTGCCTTTCTTTTTTCTCCCTGTTTGAATTCTGGTTCTCGAGGCGCGCTCAGTCTGCAAACTGCGAGCAAGAAGGTTTGAAGGTGTTTACGTTTTTAAGCACGCAGGTAAAACATCCTGCTGTATTTTTTGCTGATAAGCTTAGCGTTCTGTGTTATGTTCCTTCAAGGCACATCAGAAGATGGTTCTTTTACTGCCTCCGTGTTTCTTTGTAATTGGATCTTTATGGTTTTCCTGAGTGGATCAGTGAAAGAGAGGTGCTGTTCTACACGTGTGCAATTGTTTAGGGATCAGAGGATAGCAGGAATCTTAGCAATAGACAAGAATGAAACAGAATTGGTCCTTTAGGGGACCAAAAAAACCAATGAAAATTGAAGAGACTGGATTTTCTGTGCCCACTAACGCAGTGGCTATGCCCAGTGCAGCACAATAGCTCTTCTCCATCCCATTTTTGGATATATTCAGGCCAAAACACTACATGCAAGCAACTTCCTGTTGTTCTGCTAGCTCTCCTGGTGGCATTGGTTTTGCTGGATGCAACCCAGAAAAAGGCAAAAATATCATTTTAACTTCACCTAGTTATCATACATGGAACAAATCTGTTCACTTCTGAGATAACTCAGCCAGAGACCCACCCATAGATAGCAGGCAAGGGCAGGCTTTGCTTCCGCTAAAAACTACCACGTTTCAGACCTCAGTGGAACAAAAAAGAAAACCTTTTGTCAAGGGAAACTTTGCTCCATGGACAGATGAGCAGGCCCAAAGCTTCCTAGCAGCAATCTTAAAGATATTCCCGTCATTCCATTGCATTTTAGGAAAGCCACCTCCCAGGCCCTCGTCCGCACTGGATCTAAGCACAGCCCGGGGCCCATTGCTGTGCTCTCTCCCAGTACATCTCAGGAGCGGGACCTTCCAGCAGCACCTCCCCTTGCAGCTTTAACACATCGCTGCTTTTGACTCGGAGGCCGCTGCAGTGATTGCTAGCAGTGCTGCAGGAGGTGGATGCCGAAGCACCTGCTGCAACGCCCACCCAGCTTCAGCTCCACCAGTGCAGGGCAAGGAGATGCTGCCCACGTCAGCATCCGTTCTGGTTCTGCACACTGTGCGTGGGAAGGGCCCCACCAGTACCCTGAGACCCAGGCTGAGATTCGCTCGGAGGAAGCCTGCCTTCAGCCTGCCCCTGCCTTGGCATGGCTGCTCCTTCTTGCTTTAAGAGACCTCATGCTGGGCACGAACAGAAGAAAAGCACTGGGTGCAGCTCCTAGCACCTGAGAGCCCCACAGTGTGCTCAGTGTTTTAGGAACAGCAGAAAGTCCATTTGTAGCAAATTAATTATCGTCCGAGAACCGAAAAGCCAGCTCTAATGCTAAATTCTCCACTTGGAAAGCAACAGAGAGAGACGGGATTTGTTCTGTAGCTATTATTATCTGTGCAGACTGTCACGGCTCGCATGCAATGTCTCTGGGGGATGCTGCTCTGCCTTGCAGGACAGAGGCACTGTGTTGTGGCATTCAGCTTTCCTGGCCTGGGCAGTGGCTCACTCGGCCCTATGTAACCTGCTCATGCACAAACCAAAGCCATTGCATTTCCATCACGCAGTGTCCAGACTACAAGCTTCCGCTCCTATAGAACTCCTTAATTTCCCACGCCTTTTTTTAAGCTTTCCTGGGAAATATAAGGCATTTTCAGAAGAGTTCTTGTCTGAATATGTTATTGGATAGCTCAGCAGAAGCCAGTCGTGGCAAGTCAAAGAGGCTGCTGGTTTTGAGTTAGAAGATGCGTAAGACAAAGGAAAGCACAAAAAACAAATAGAGCCACACCACCACTTGTCTTCTGCAGCACACTGGCAGTGTCCCACTGGTGTTTGGGCTGGCTCCCACTTCCATCCTCCCAAAATAGATTCTATTTATTTTTATCTTAATGGGTTAAGATGGCAGCTGCTAAGCAGAGCTGATGGTCTCAAGCGTATCCTTTAAGTTTAAAGAGCGATTTGACTCATTTTATGGGGGCTTTTGGAGAGGGACAATCACTCTCCACAGAGCACTCAAAGACATCCAAGCTCCTTTCAGGCAGGGCAATAAAAGTGACTCAAAACACCATTCCACACTAAGCCAGCAGACCTGCTGGAGAGAAAATGCTTTTCCCTCCCATTAGTACCTTCTAAACATAAAAATGGAAAAAAAAAAAAATCAAAGGCCCTACACTTATCTGTGAAGAGCGACATACCTGCTCAGCCATCGCCCCGCCTTGAGAGCCGCTCGTTAGGCCACCTCCAGCTGCAGCTGCTCCTGTCCTGTCTGACTCTTGTCTGGCTATGAGGGCACTGCCACGAGGTCAGTGTCTGTAACAGTGCAGTGCATTCACTCACTGAGAACCAGCAAGGGAAAACCCTCCGTTGCTGAGACACACCAGCTCTTGTAACGGTCTCCTGCAATGGATTAGAAAAAAAAAAAAAAACAGAAGAATGGAGAGTTGTGTGCCAGGGCTGCTCTGCTTCATTGCAGAGGGGCAGCTCATCAGTTTAACAGCGTGCTGCCAGCATGCTCTCCAGCTGCGCTGTTTGAGGGCCACATCCAGCTCACACTTAGGGTAGCAAAAGCCAGTGCTGGGTGCAGGGGAGAGGAGCCCATGAATAGCGAGATACACGCAGCATTTTAATGGCATCACGGCTCTGCTGTATTGGTTGGTACCCAGGCAGCAGTGAGACATCCCCACCTCTCCAGGAGCAGCCTCACTGACTGCTTGCAGGTCACAAAGCCAACTGCAGATACTCCCCATTTTTCAGTTGTGTCTCTAATGCAAACAAATGCACCTAAATCCACTCTCACCATGTTCCAAGGGCAAATGCAGCAGAAAACTGCAAAAAAAAAAAAAAAAAAAAAACAACTCCAAAAACAAAAACCATCCACATCAGATCTCTGATGCAGACGAATTCCGGCACAAAAAAGAATGACACCTGCAGAGCACTCCTGCTCTGCTGGCACTCGGCACTGAACAGAGCAGAATGTGCCTGCTGGCTGGCAGCAGCTGTGCTGGCCTCAGGGCTGGCCACCAGCACACGTGTGCTGGCCAGGGCAGGGCCCCGCACCCACGGCAGCAGCACCTGGGCACAGAGCAGCCCCAGGGCCAGCACTGCCATCCCAGAACAGCTGACTCCATCCCACGGCAGCCAGCTCCCGCTGCAGCCCTGCTGCCTCATCACCAGCCATTGCTGGGGCTTTGCAATTTCTGTGAAAGCTTAAAGCAAAACCTCACCCTTTCCAAAGACAGGAATTTCCCACCCCGTCATCTCAGTGTCAAAGTCTCCACTCCTTGTCCCACGCACCCGCCTGCAGCACCTCTGTGCGGTACCGCTGGCTCTGCTCAACATTCACTTTTGCAAAGATGCTGCTTCATGAGGATATTTCAATCCAAGCCTTGAATAATCTCTCCTTACTGTTTCATCGAAATTATTCCATACGCAAGACCCTTGTTTCCACCCTCAGCATGAGATATGCTTCCCTTGCTAGTACTCAAGGATTGAGCATCAACCCCGCTGCCCAGGGCCCTACAAACCCTGCCCGTAGGGGCGGTGGCTACGGCAGAGCAGAACCCCCCCAGGCCCAGTGCCAGAGCTCCGCAGCATCCTGCAGGGGAGAGGAAGGGGAAAGGCTCCCCAGGCACCGAGAGCTCTCCAGCCATGTGTGTGCAAAACTTCTGCCCACGCCACGTGACAGAGGAAGAGGCTCAGATCCATTACACAATAATAAAAATATGCCTTTGGCAAAGCTGAGCCAAAACCTAGAGCTGCAGCAGGAAGCCAGCAATCCATGCAAAACGGGGAAAAACATTAATAGAAAAGAAAGACCCACGAAGTCAGAACTCGGAAGGACGCAGTCGCGGGAGGACGGGGTTTGTGCTCCATGACGTGACAGCAATCTGCAGCAAAACATCTGCTGGAAGCCGAGCGGAATCCCAGCGCCTGTCAAGATCTCGCTGAAGAGATTAAGCCTCGGTGAGTACGTTCCCTTTTCCCCTTTTTTTGTCTCCCTCTTCCTCTTAACCTTAACTTGGAAAACTTACCAAATATGGGCTAAATTATCACACGCTCAGGTTTCCAACACCTGCACAGGAAACCATGAAGACAACAGCCCGAGTTGGAAGAAATAACTGGGAAAGGAAACAGCAGAAGAGGCGGTGTGGTTCTGGGTGCAGGAGATGCATCGTTCTCCTTTACCTCCTTTAACACTATGCTCAGCAGATCAAGTTCCTATCTGCTACGGCAACTGCATGGGCTTTTATTGGAAGTTAAATGCGTGCCTTTCAGCTTTCCCTCTCCATGCAGAGGTGCTCACTGTCACTGCATTGCACAAGGCCACTTCCCTGCCAAAAATCCCCATTTGGCCACCATGCCTGCTGCCAAACCACCACCACATCCAGCAAACCCTTGAGGTTTTCCCTCTGATGTGGTCTCAGCCCAGCTGCCCCACAAGCAGTGGGAGGTCCAAGTGCTCCTTTGCTCCCGGGGCTCACTCTCATAGGCAAAAGCTTTTCCTGCAGATGCCCCTTTTTAATGCTTATACATCTACAGAAGTATAACTTGTGGGTATCCACAGCATCATTTTACAGACTGCACTGATCCCAGGGGATGCCCCGGACCCCACAGCAGCAGTTCCCATGGATTCAGCTGAAGGATGCAGGGAATAACCATCCCTAATTCCCAGCTGACAGGCACCTGTCACCACCTGCCCCGGGCTCATCCTGCCACCCCAGGGCTTAGACATTCTCCGCACATTTTGGAGCCTCTGAGAGCCCAGAGGCTGCAGGCAGATGGCCCAGCAGTGATCAGTGATAAGAGCTGGAGGCCTCAGCCTGGAGCCTGCCAGCATCCAACACCAACCTCAGAGCAGCTCAGCATTGCCTGCATCCACCATCGCCCCATCTCCCCCGCAGGCAGTGCTCTGCCATCAGCTCTCACAACGCTGGGCACAGGGTGCAGTCCTACACAGCAGGCATTTATCATGGCCAAAGGCCTCCAGAACCCTAGTACAAAAAGCAATAATTAAAATGTTGCTCTAGAAGTAAGACCTCAGCTGAAACTGTGCTGCATGGCCTTTGGTGCCAGGTCTGCTGCTCATACCGAGGAGAGGAAAGATGCTGGTCTGTTTCCAATTTGCTTTTTGGAGCTCATCATATGTTCTACACCAAGAAGCAATTTTCCTTTTAAGGTGGAACAGAATGGGTTTTTTTTTTCTTTCGAAGGGATTCCTTTAAAAGGTTATTTATAGATCCTCCAGTGAATGTGACGCTGCTGTGATGTGGGATGCAGTGCTCTTGTGGAGCCCCAAACCAGCACTGACCCAGGAGCCATGCAGGGCACCCAGGTGGCCAAGTGTTCCCCATGTGCACACATGTTAGCACGTGAACCTCCCAGCCTCAGGGTGCTGTGTGTTACTCCGCAGGGTTAACTAGGGGCACTGCTCAGAGGTAAATAGATGTACCCATGCAAAGAAAGCTTCAGAGAAGGCACTGCCCTCTGTGCTGTGCTTTACTCTTGCTCATTCCTTCTCCCTGTGGAGCAGTCCCACCCTTTTCCCCGGGTTACGCTGCACAACGGAATGCCTCCTTGCCACAACTACTTAGTGCCAGCCATCTCCAAACACATCTCCCTTCTCTCCTGCCCCATTTGAGGTGATTACTGGGAAGTGAAGATGGAGCTTTCCTTAGGATCTCCCCACTCCAAAGGCATTTTAGCACTTTGTTTCCCTTCCTGTGAAGTGAGAAGTCTTCATTCAGCTGTCCATGTTAATACTGCTTTGTGGTTTCAGTCTCACAAGGCCATTAAACCAGCACTTTTCACCAGCAAATAAACTTGGGTATAAGAAAAGCAAAGGAGCCCAGAAGAACGAAGTGGCTTAGCAGCCACATCCAGCTCAGAAATCTGTTCTGCATTTCCCACTTCTCTGCATGTTCTTAATTATATGTCTCGCAGAACCGGGGGGCTCCCACTCAGCATTAATGTATGGCATATTGCTGGCTGGATCTGGAGCATGTAATGTGCATTCCCACCCCCTTCAGGAGCTGATACCAGGGCGGGAGCACTAAAGCAACATGAAATGTATACAATGCTTCAAACATCTCATTTCCAGTGCAGGAGTTGAACATAACGCCACTAGGGAGATGCTAAAGCCTCCCAGTATTTGGCTTCGTGCCACGCAGGGTCCTGCCTGACCGAAAGGCCAGTGAAAGACCGGGGGTATCACAACTCATCTGTCTATTGCAAATTTGCCTCAGCATCAAAGCATGAAGGCAGTTTCCTTGCTTCACAATCCCTGCTTCTGTATTTAGCTAGCAGGGCTGGAGATGTGATAAGAAAGCCCACGCAAGTGGATGAGCCTTTCAAAATATTTAACCTCCTCCAGTAGAGGGTAGCTGTAGCTGTGAGGGAAAAGACTGCATTTCATAGAGACTTTGCCACTCGCCTGGAGCTCAGGAATTGTATCGAAGTGATACATGCCTACTCCTTTGGCTTGATCTCTCTTAATCACGGAGTGACTGAGAGAACAGTGAACCAGACAGAGATGTTTTAGGTTTTGTCTCATATCTCCAAGGACTACTCCAACTACAGAAGGTCAAAGAAAGGAATTGGGCCAGGGGACGCCTTCCATCCCCCACCAGCTTGCTTCTACACTCAGACCACTGGGAAACAGCTCAACGCCATCAGCATCTCCCTCAGCCCATGGTCAGTGCCCGCAGCTCACAGCTGTGACCTCCTTCTCTGGCAGGAGGAGGAGAAAATTCTCAGCCTGGGTACCACCACATGCACAGCATCCTCCAGAGCTGGGAGGGGATGGCAGGAGGACCTTCGTTCACCTGCCAGAAATTGATACCACAGGGGAAATCCTCCCTTTAAGTATATCTGTAACCAGGTGCAAAACCAATGCAAACTCTACACTCTTCTGATATTCAGAGTCTCGGGTGGGTTGTGCATGAAGATGAGCTCCTGTTGGTCAGCCTGACTTTGTGCACCTTCCCTAAGCTGCTGCCCCAAGCACAGTTTTAAGATGCACTGGGGTTACTCTGCGTGCAGCTCTTTGCAAGCAGCTCACGTGCAGACATCCAGAGGGAGGTGTTACTGCGTGATAACTGCTCTGCATCACTAACAGTTCCACAGGAATAATTTTATTCTAGGAATGATTTCCTATCAGAAATCCATCCAGGAGGGGAGTCAGACAGGCCCAGGAGGATCAGCCTCCCCTGTCAATGATGGCAGAGGCAAGGCTGCTCCAAAAACAAATGAAACATACCTTGCTGTATTCTACACCTAAAGTAATGGCTTATGGTCAAGACAGGAGACAGCAGCAAACAGGGCTGTTAATAGCCATCCATCTTTCCAAGCTGAGTGAGAACCACGAGCCCCTGCAGCAAGGCAGGTCACAGCAGTGGTGGCTGCAGCAGGGCTGATCCTGGCTGCAGGCAGTGCAGCTGAGCACGATGAGGAAGGGGAACCCCAGGCAGGTGTCCTGGGCTAGCAGGGGCTCAGTGCATACTGTCAGGCAAAACGTGGTAAGAATTTCCTTGACTGACTTGACCCAAGGCCTCCACAACTCAGCTCAGCCCCACATCACCCTGGTGTTTGTGCTCAGACTCAGTAATAAACCCAGCAACACAGCAGCAGTGCAAGTCTCAGGGCTTTGGTGTCAGCTTCCCCAGTTTCTCCTCCCTCTGCTCTATTAGTCCAGAGCATCTGCTTAGTGCACTCCTCTGCCATCACTACTCAGCTCCTGGTGGAAAGGAGGGTCAGGAAAGGGCAAAGAGGAGCAAAGAGGTAAGAGAGAACACACACTAAAACAAAAAGCTCCCCTATCCTGCCAAAAGAAAAAATCCCAGTCGTGCCCCAATTTCACACAGCCCTGGCAGAGTGCACCCCACCGCACGCACACACGGGTTGCTGCACACATCAGCTGAGCCCCCATCTCGTTTCTCCAGGCTGTGCCATGATTTCTGCTGTCCTCCTCCTCTGGACTGTGCCCTGCGTGGCCAACCACATCCTCGGGGGCTTCGCCAAGGCAGCGCTGCAGGAGAGCCCCCAGCTGACGTGCAGCCTGCCGGGCCCCCCTGGGCCTCCCGGCCCTCCTGGTGCACCTGGAACTCCGGGGACAGTTGGCAGGATGGGCTTCCCAGGGAAAGATGGCAAGGACGGCAAGGACGGGGACAAAGGTGATCACGGTGATGAAGGTAAGAGGGAAGCTCTTTCTTTTCAAAACAAGGGTAAAATGTAAAAGCGTGAGTGGAACAGCCCAGTTAACAGCAACGTGTCATCCCACATCCAAGCCCAGAGCACGCTACATCTCATGAGACACTTCCAGGAATTCAGCCTCCTCCTCTCAACATTCCCTCTCATCAGATCCTGCCAGTGAGTTTTGGATTCTCACACTGCCTCCAGGCGCTCCCACGTAGCGCTGCCACAGCAGCAGGTGGAAACATTTATTTTCAAAATATCGAATCCTTGAAGGTCTAATCAGCTTAAACAGCAACAGAAAGTATTTCAAACATCATCCCAAACCCTGTGCCAAAACCTTCCAAAACATATTATTTGCTGATAGATTCTTAATGCTGCATGTAATTATTTTGATCTTCCCTTTGTTATTGCACATATTTCCTCCGGAGGGAGACTCTCCCTGTTTTGACACACACATGCTGGGTGAGAGACAAAACACTGCTCTCTGATTCCTGCTTTCAAGAGAAACAGAATGAAATGAGAAATTACGCACCAATTCCCTGGAGCGTTCTCACTGGGTGTCAGGCACTGCTCTGACCATGCTCCATCTAAATCAAAGCACACATCCACCCTCCTCTGATCCTGCAGTCGGGCTCTTTTTTCTGTCAGTCTACTGAGAGCATCAGGGCCAGCTGGAGTCAGAAGGCAGTGATTTCCCATCACCACACTAGAGTGCACTCCTGGTTCAGCATAATGCCAGTGTGCCAATGCTGCATCTTCTCTCACACCCAGAACAGAGAATCTGGAGAACGTTTCCACTCACAGCCATCCAGCCTTGCTACAGCAGGGCGTAAGACACAGTGTAAATCCCAATGAGTTACATGATTTATGTCCTGATGTGTGTCCTGCCCCAGGTGGAATTGAATTGGATTCTTACCACTGTGATTTTCCTCCTAAGTGAAAATATACTGCTGCAGCGATACAACCCCTTTCCACTTGCCAAACCTTCACTGAAGAGTTTACGGGGTTATTTGTCTTCCAGGTCCACCTGGCAGAACAGGAAACCCAGGCAAGCCGGGACCAAAGGGGAAAGCAGGAGCTATCGGCAAGGCAGGCCCACGAGGACCAAAGGGATTAAAGGGTAATCCTGGAAAAAATGGAGCACCAGGAAAGAAAGGACCCAAAGGGAACAAAGGTGAGCCTGGGATGCCAGGACCCTGCACCTGTAATGCCAACAAAGCCAAATCTGCCTTCTCTGTAGCTGTCTCTAAGAGCTACCCAAGAGAAAGGCTCCCCATCAAATTTGACAGGATCCTGATGAACGAGGGAGGACATTACAATGCTTCCAGTGGGAAATTTGTGTGCAGCATCCCAGGTATTTACTACTTCACTTATGATATCACTTTGGCCAACAAACATTTGGCCATTGGCTTGGTCCACAATGGGCAGTACCGGATCAAGACTTTTGATGCCAACACTGGGAACCATGACGTTGCCTCTGGATCAACCATTCTCTCTCTGAAGCGAGAGGATGAGGTGTGGCTGCAGATCTTTTACTCTGAACAAAATGGGCTCTTTTATGATCCCTACTGGACAGACAGCTTATTTACTGGCTTCCTGATCTACCCTGACCAAGATTATCTCAATGAAATATAGAGTGAGAAACAAGCCCGTGGGGGAAAAAATATAAGAAATGAATGTGACTTCAGCAAAGTGTAGCCTGTACCTGGACATGTGTGGTCTTACTGCATAATTTCACATTTTTGGCAGTACCAGCCCATATTGGCAATACAGATATTTACTTGACGTCACCAACTAGTCCACAAAGTGTATCAGGAACGGTAGGATCAATCTTTAAGTGACCTCGTGACTCTGTAAATCTTGAAGCCACCTGTTATGTCTTCCCACTGCCATTCAAACATGCCACAGACGTGTAACTTGATTACTGGTGCAGCATGTTTTGTTTTTATATTATTGTAATGCATGGAGACCAAAAAACCATTTCCCGAATACTGAGCTTACAAGTGCCATTGATGTTGGAGATTGTATCAGTGCCCCTCCTTCCGCCACTCTCATTAATAATAATAATAAAACTTGCTACACTTAACCAGCTACTTAAAAGTCAGGAAGTTATCAGCTGCCGTTACAAAGGTACCAGCAACCCTCAGCCTCATCAAAGCAGTACTAATAAGCAAAGGCATCCGGTTTAAATAGGACACAAAGAAGAGAGCTCATTTAAGGCTGAAGGTGAAGCTCCTGGTAAGACACAAGCCACCACATCGAGCACTGCTGGCGCTGCTCAGAGTTGAGCCGCAATACAGCAGTGCTGGAATCTTGCATCTGCTTTCAGACGAGCGTCGAAAAGCTGTGACCAGAACCTGACATTGGCTGTGCAAGCCCAATACCTGCCAGCCTCCAACCCATGGCAGAGGGAAACGCTGCAGAAAAGACTCGGTTTTTAGAGTGCATGAACCTTCACTCCAGAAACAGGTTCATCACCACTCCCACTCCTCCATCCCTGCCAGCTTTTGCTGGAAGGAAACACTCATGGTGCTGCTGAGATGCTCCTCAAGGGCTTAATGCTGCAGATAGACTCTGTCTTACTGACGTGCTTTGCCTTTTTTGGATGTCAAATATTACACATGATCCAATGCTAACATAGTGGTTCTAAACTGCATTAAAAAGAAAAACAAAGCAGAAGAGGCCAGAGATGAGCTTTTTGGTTTCACTATGATGAGCTTTGCATTTTCCCCCATCCCACCCAGCAGCCATACAGGGATATGCTCCCAAATGGAGCACCACCATCACAGCAAAGAGAGCTCTCCTGTGTAAGGCTGCTCACTAGTTGCCTTGCCCCAGCTCATGCAGCCACTCTCTACCAGAAGTCCGTCTGCAGTCAGAGAAAAGGAGTCTTCCTCAATATCTGAGGCATCTTCTTGGTTTCCACACTCATATTTCTTGTCTCCTCTACTGCTACAGAAAAGCTCATATCAATTTCCAGTTCCTCTCATCTGCACATTTAGACATTGAGGAGATAGCTCAGAAGAACAAATTAAGAGATATATATGTATTTTAATCTTTCTTCTACAAGTCATTATATTTGCATGATTTTGTGAACAGAATTGTGTTATATCTTCTGAAAATGTTTTCAAATACTTTTTTTTTTTAAATAAAGCTGAACAAAACTACCAGTGGAACATCCTTGATGCTTATTAAACAGTTTCCGTGAAATTATTTCAAAGCTGTTACAGATTCCACAGATGCTGCCAGTTTCAGTGATGGATTTTGTTGGGCTGGTTGCCACCAGCATGTTTCCTCCCTCCTAACCCCATAAGCCGGGGAGCACACACTTTCTGCTCTCTGTGCAAGGCTTTCTACAAGGTGGAACAGGGTCTGTCCATCCCCCTGCAGCTGCTCACCCTGCTGGCAGAGGTCCTATCCCAGCAGCAGCTGCACAGACAACGTGTTTTCCTTTGCAGTGCTCTCATTTAGTATGTCCTGGCCTGCATTTTGCAGGCAGCAACAGTTCAAGCCTTTATCTCTCAGTGCCCAGTCCTGCACTTCCACCAGCAGCCTGGGGAGGAGGCGGGGCTGCTGCCAAAAGGGAGAGATCTTGTTCCCTTCCCATCAACCACCTCCAGCATGATTTTGGTTTTCAAATGGGTTACTGCTGAACCCCCTTGGTACAAGGCAGGCGCCAGAGCTAGGAGGGGATGGCAGAGCACCACAGGGAATAAGACTGAGGTGTGGAAGCAGCAGTCAGCAATTAGCTCAGCTGTACTGCCAACCAGCTTCTAGGGCTGGACTCCCTGTTGTCCCATTATCTCAGCAGGGAGCATTTCCCCATCGTCAGTCCTCTCAGAGGCCCACTAGCTGGTTTCCCCTGATGAGAAACCATGGGAGTTATTAGCTCTCTGGCAAAGTATCCTTTTTGATCTAGTGAAAGGGAAAACGTGCAAGCGCATCCAAGTTGGGAAGATCAAAATGCAAGTTATAAAGAAACCCCCTGCTAAGCATTCAGTAGCACAGAGCTTGCTTTCTGTCCAGGGCTGAGGCTCTCCCCGCTGACCAGGAGCACTGGCTCCAGAACGCCCACATCCACCCCTGGGAGCTGCCTGGGTCACAGTGCTGCTTCTGTGCAGCATAGCTCAGCTCCAGCTCTGTGGATCTGCTGCCATCAAGGACTCAGGAGGGAAAGCTCAAACCAGTAAGATACAGCAGGCAGAAGGGAGAGGACTGTTTCTTCCAATTATTTAACCTGCGATTGGGCTGCAGTCATTCAAAAAATATCATACAACAATTATGTCTGTGAAAGAGACACGGTTGTTTGAAGTACAGAGATTCCTCTGAAAAAGATTCCTCTCTTCTTAGCATGTTTTAAGATTAACCAAAGCAACCAGTACGCTGAACAAGATGGCTCCGCTCAGCACAATTCTGCACAAAGCATCTCCTCCAGCAGCTGTGGGCTCCCCTCCTTCTGCCTCCCCCAGGAGAGGAGGGAGGGAAGGGCAGCAGTGCTGGGATTATCGCAGAGCTGACCATGGGAACACTGAGTTTGGGGTGTTTTTTCCTCTCTCAAAGTAACTGGCTCAGGCTTCAGAGCATTTCAGAAATGATATATTCTGGCTTGCTCTCGCATCTTCAGGCTGCACTTTGGTTTGCAGCTCTGTTTGTCTCCAGCCAAGCAGCTATTTATTTGGTTTTTATGTGTACTTATTTTTATTGTTGGTATTTTTTTTTTAATGAAAAATGAGATCTGCATAAGATTTTTTTTTCCAGGAACATGGAGTTTCTGGAAAAACACCAAGTAAAGAACTCCAGCTTTCACAGCCAAGCTGTCACAAGAGAGAACTGCTCCCACGCAGGCTGCTCGCCTCAGCCCAGGCAGCTCCCGGCACCTCCATCGCAATGGGAGCAGAGCTGGGAACGTCTTGGCCAGGCAAACATGTGGCAGATGCTGTCATGAAGGAGGGAGGAATGTCCTGGCCAAGGCAGGATGCCATGTGAGGGCAGTGGATGCAAACAAGGCCCGTTGCACTGCAGCAGCCTTCTCCACTGCAAGCACCAGAGCCGCTCTTGGTTGCCTCATGCACCGAGTTTTGTTACAAGGAGGTCCCTCTGGGCACTCAGCATGCCAGGAGGAGGCAGGGAGTGCAACACCTACCCTCAGCAATCAGTTAGCAATGACAGCTCAGCTGCTTCATCTCGTGGTTCACTAGAAGCCAGCACAGACACAGCTGCAAAAACACTCACACAGGTCCCCTCCACGGGGGCAAAGGGTTTCACTGCCACATGAACTCCTCTCCACCACCACAGGGCTTTCTCCCTCCCACTTTCATCCCCAAACCACACAGTTCATGCCAGCAGAGCAGAGCCTTCCAGTCCCCATCACACCTTCCCTCAGGGAGGCCAAGGGAGGCCCAGGAGCACCTGCCTCATGCAGCTGTGTACCATTCACCTGGGTGTGCACTGCTCTCCTGCCAGGTGACACTTCTGCCTTTGAAGCAACACAGGCCCAGCAGCAGAAGCTGCAGCATGCCCTCTGGATGAGGCAGGCCTGTGACTGCAGCCCCACAAGTCCCCAGCCCCTCACCCCCCAGCTCCAGGTGCAGCACCCCCAGCCTAGGGACACAGAGGCTGGCCTGGCCCTCATGTGTGGCACCAGGGATTTACTGCAGGGAAAATAATAATGGGTCTCTCACCCAAGAGCCACAGTAGTACTGCTATAACCCCATAATTACCTCAGCTCGAGGCATTTTCAGTGAGCACATGCTGGAGAGGCTGTGTCCCCAGGTGCTTAGCAGGCAGGTCAGGAAGAGAAAGACTCCTACAAGGGAGGGCCCCTTCACAGGGTTTCCAGTTTCCACATAAGCTGGTGGCCAGGAGGAGGAACAAGGAAGTCCCCACGCTTCAGCTATAGCGTATTCAAAGGGACATCAGGGAGGGCCTGGCTGGGCATCTGTTCTTGGGCACAGAACTGAGGTACACCAGGCTGCTGGGAAGCAGAGGGCCCACAGACCCCCCAGCATTTATCACAGCCAGTGCTGTGCCCCCAGAGTCCCGGATCTCAGCGTTCCAAGGTGAGGGGACAGGGCAGCCTCTCTGCAAGTCCCATCACAACAGCGAACACCGCTGAAGGAAGAAGCCCTGCTTCCTTCTTGCTGTTTCTACCTCTGCTTTCTTGCTGTTTGTTTTGTGCTTGCTTCAGCTCCCTCAATGATCCTACAGAATGTTAAAAATTATAGAAAGTTAGCCTGACAGACTACGTTTAACAAGGTGGGTCAGGTAGTGAAAATACAAGCTGAATGACAGAGCTACAAAGGAGCAGGGTGAAGCAGAGAGATAGCAAAACATAGATAGGGAGAACCAGAAGGAAGGAAAATCATTTCTTTCAGTAGAAGAAAGCCACCACGCTCATCTGAGTGAAAGCTCTCAAACTGGCTGAAATTGTCGCTCAAGATGTTGCTGATACAATCTGGCTTTGGGATTTTGATGAAACATGGGGCAGCTGAGTAGCATCAACCTGGGCTGTCCATCTGGGGAAGGAAGAGCCCTGTGGGGGTATGTGAGCAGGCACCAGTAATCCCTTCTTGTGCTCACCTCTTGCTGGGCACCAGAGCAGCCCCCCTCTACTTCTGGTAGCAGGTGGGTGCTGGCAGCTGCCCCGAGCTTCAGAGCACAGCTACAAGCTCAGTGTTGTGCGTGGGACTTGATTAAGAAGCCCATTCTTTTCCACCAAGAGCACTCCAGCTCCTTGCTGATTGATACAGGTGCAGCCTCTGCAATGCAGCATTTCTGCTGTGTTCTTCCCCAGCTGAAGCCCAGTGTGCCAGCAGGTGAAATACAGGTTGCCTGAGCCACTGCCTGGTAGACTGGAGGCTTGTGTCTTAGCTATTTTCAGATAGCTTTGTTCAGCCTGAATGCATTTTATTGCCGTAGTGTCCAGGATGGTGGGATAGTAGTAAAGCTGCTCACTTGCTCAAGTTGATCTGATTCTTAAAGAAAAGCCCCTCAATACTGATACTCACTGAGGAACTAAGTTTACATCATTTAAATCTCAGTGGCTGTACCTGTGCTTTACTCAGCCATGCCTTATTAATAATGATAGATGTGCATAAACTTTGTCTAAATTAATATAAACTCTTGGTGAGCCTATTTACTTTGCAAATTCTCCTGGGATTTTTCTTTGATCTCTCACAGCCTCTTTGCTGAACCACTTGCAAGTTTAATGCAGGCAGTTCTGCTGGGGCTGAGGCCTGTGTTTTAACCTCGGCTGTACCCGTTATATCAGAACTCCTTCCTGGCCTGAATGGTTCTTTTCAGATGGAAAAGGTACACTGTAACTGCACTCAATTTTTTTTAGAATAATATTATTTAACAGTATTAAGGTTGAGAATAATGTTGAGATAATATAGAGGTAAAAAAAAAATCTAACAAAATGAATACATCGCTGTGTGAATCACAGCTGGGTTGTTTGTAAGGAAATGCTCAGAGTGCTGTTCAACATGTTTTTTTTTGTGTTCAGTTTTAAGTGAAAAGAGGAAAAAAAGTGGTTTCGTTGCTTAAATTAGGGCACTCAAGTACTTTGTTTAAGGGATAGCGGGGTAATTAGATGTACTTGAAAGAAAATAGGGAAAAATTGTTTCTGATGGACACTTGGTGGCAGCTTTTATCTGCAGTTTTAATGGCCGCTGCCACTTAGCTTCATTGCTTGGCTTTTACAGCAGGGACAGGGCAGAAAACGGATCATAAACAACTGGGGATGTTTTCACCAGAATAACCGGCCAGCAGCTTTCTTCGCTGACCAGGAAAGCATTTTCCCAGGAACACTAAAATCAACAGAGATGTTTGCTTTGATGGAAGCATGCGGGCTTCCCGTGTTTCTTTCCTTTTGGAAATCAATAAAGAAAACATTTCATGAGAGTTTGTTCTTTTGTTTTTGCAAAGCGCTGCGTACAGCGACTGGCAAACAAAACCCCTAAAAACTAATGCTGAAACTGGAGTCTAATTCCTGAAAAGGGAAAGCTGTTGGTAGGCCTGGGAACTTGCGCGTGGCAATTCTCATCCTGAACAGATCAGCTGTGAGGTTTTGGTAGGGAACAGGTTGCAGGGTGATTTTCTTTTCGGCTTGTTGAGTTGCTGAAGCGGTGCTGAGAAGGGCTTGGTGAGGGATCTCATCCTGAAACGCCCATCGGACACGAGCACCTCTCTCGAAGGACTGGGAACGAAGCTGCGTGGTGCCTCGCAGTTTCCTGGGCTGTTTGAGCGTCAAGCTCGGGTTTGGAAATGGGCCCCACGGCAAAGCGGTGACATCTGGGCTGAAATTGTAGCCAGGCCACTGCTGCCCACACGTCCCTGGTAGCTGAAGGTGAGGCATCTCGTACGAGGAAGCGCAGAACGAGCGCGAAGCCCGTGTCCCCTGTTAACGCCGGGGACGTTCGCTGAACGCCTGCCGGCACCAGGAGCGGCTCTGCCTGCACTGCCCCGGGACGGCAGCGCGCGGAGCCGGCAGCCACGTGCCGCGCCTGCAGGGCGGGGGCTCCGCTCCCCCCGCGGGGCCCCAGGAGCGCGCAGGTGCCGCTGCCGGCGGCGCGGAGGGGTCGGCGGTGTCCCGCGGGGCGGGCGGCTGTTAATTACAGCCCATTAACCCTAGAGCCGCGCTGGCGATCTTCCCGCCGTCTTCCTTCCCTTCCTCTCAGCGCTCGGCCGCGGGGCTTCCGCCGGCCGCGGAGGGGGACGGCCGCTGCGGTCAGCGCGGGGCGGCTCGGTGCTAGCAGGGGTGCGGGGGCCGGCGGAAGCGGCTCGTCCGCTCCGCTCCGTTCTCCGTCCCGGCTGTGCCCCCTCTGCCTCCCAGAGCTTTGTCTGGATGGGAAGAAAAAGGATGGAGGAGCAGTGGTGGAGAGGGGAGCTGGCGGCAGACATCCATCAGACGCTGAGGACGAAGGTTTGCTCCCGCTTTGTTCCTTTCCCTCGGCTTTGCTCTCCGTTGTGCCCCTCCCCAGGAGAAGCGCTGTGCTGCGGTGGCCGCGCTGCGCCTTTAGCGGGGCTGCCGGGCGCTGCTGCGACCGAAACTTGTTCAAAGCCGGTGCTGAGCAAGCGGCAGCAGATACCTGCGGCTCCTCCCTAGCTGTAACTTTGTAACTTAGCCGGGGTGACTCTTTCTAGTGGACGCTGCGAGGATGCGAGTCTTGTCCTGCGGAAAATCAGCGCGTTGCAGGATTTGGAGAAATGGCTTTGCTTCTTTGCGCGCAGATAAGTGCTAAGACTTGGGACCTCGTGCCTGGGCAGGCTATTGGGGAGCTGGCGTATGCACAAACAGGGCTCGCAATGGTTTTTCTGGAAGTTCAGTGTCATTTACGCGTTGATTGGAAAGCCAACGATATGTCTGGTAATAAGCAAAGCAATCAGTCACTGCTTTTAAGAATTCGCATGCTTTTACTGAAGGCAGGTAAAACTAAAGCTGCTCGCTACTTTCTGCGCTTCTTTAGGCAGATTCCCAGCTCGAAGGAAGCCCTACACGCAGGTGGCTGGGTAACACGAGAGTGAGCCCAGGGCGCCCAGTGACTGCCTGCACGTAACACAGCTTGCAAGTTAGTGAAGTTAGGGCTGACGAAGCTACCCTTGGACGTTCCTTACCGCCGTGTAGCAATAGATGGTGCCAGGTGATGCGGCGTTCCCAGGTGTCGGCGATAGGGCCGGGCCCCCTCCGTGGGGTGGGAGGGACTGCCGGAACCCACTGATGGGGTGCGAAGGGGCTGGGGTGACTTCCTGGCACGTTTGTTTGTTAATTCAGTGCATCTGCTGTCTTTCAATCAACGATTTCATTCTTCAGACTTCTTTCCAGACGCACCTTGCTACTCTAGATTCCTAAAACCTCTCCTTTGTTTATGGACCTTGGCCGGCTGAGATGATGTGAAGAACCCACAGAGAAGGGTCTCTGGACCGTGCTTCCTCTGCTCTGAGGAAGGTTTAGGATGCTTTGTGTACTAATTCTGCCCACTTTATAAGGATGACTTCTTTCCTTCTTGAAGGAATTACTAGATGAGAATCCAGAGTGCCACTGTAGCAAGACAAAATAATTGCAGGTGGTAAGACTGATATTTGGTTCACTCTGTGTTCTTTTTCAAGTAATAGCCTGCAGAAACTACTCTGAAGTATATTGCTGAGTTGTTGCCTTTTAGTGTTTTAAATATCCGAAGCATCAGGACGTTATGGAGAATGTCACGAATCTCCTTAAAGGACCACACAACAAAGTTTGGGAAGGTGAGCATAGACAGCTTGGTGTGCAGGGGCTGGGTCTAGGGATGCCTGTGGCAAACGCGTAGAAGAAAATAAGCTTCATTGGCTGTGTCTCCACTTGAGCAGTAGTGTGTTAGTGCATTATTAATGTATCAGCTTATTGATGCTGGGATGCAAAACATTTAGGCAATGGCACCTTCAGCCTGAGTGGCCTCCCTGCTTTAAGGTGCCTTCTGAAGAGTCTCAGTCTGGACCAGTCTGTGTCATGGGTCAGAATAAACAGGTCTTAATTGAAGCGTGTGAGTCTGATAGGAAAATTACTTAATAATTGTCAGGGAGGTTGAAATGTATGCTGCAGGTTATCCCTCTTCTTTTAAGTACATATTTAAGTCTTTTTAAGGTGAGGAATGAAAGTTGATGCAACTCTTTTCCTAAAACACTAGAAGCAATTGAGATGCAAATTGAAACGACCAAGTTTTTATGTTTACTGCAAAAAGTGTTATTCCCACCCCCCCCTTGGATGGGAAGTTCTTGTTGATCTCTTTAGAAGTTGGCTCCTTAGTGACAGATGTTGTGCGCTGCTCTGACGGATGTGTTCTGCACGAGAGCAGATGCTGAATGTGTGGGCTATACCTGGCTTCCGATTCAGAGAGGGCTGAAAAATGCAGCTTCCCAAAGGCTCTGTCTCAACATGGAGGAAGTTAATAGCCCCTGAATTGTCCAACAAGTGAAATATCAGCGCTGTGATAACGTAGGGCCACTGCAGAAATAGGTGATAATGGAAAGGGACTGGTTGTTCCAGGCAGCTGCCCCACACCACAGATCAGAGCTTTGTGAATGGAGCTGCTGCAGCACCTTTACAAAGCTCTCTTCTTTAGTAGCCTGGAATACTCAGTAAGTGTGGAAAGCAGAGTGACAAGTTGGCGTGTAGTGGTATGTTTTTGGTGTTTGCTGGAGAAAATTCTGTACTTCAGAAGGCAGTGTGAATGTCCCAGAAAATGGAGGGATGTCTGCTGCTGTTCCTCTCCCGTTGCTGTACTTATGTTGGGCTGTTTCCTCACAGGACATGTTCATTTCCTGTAATTAATGAGAATTACTGGATTTGTCTGCATTTCCCTTTTTATTTATCTCTTACTTGGCTTCTCAGAGCAGGGCCAAATTTTGCAGGACCTTTTTAATGTATTTAAAAGGTTAATATTGTAACTTGATCTCTTTAAAGGCAGCCCAAATGGCAGCCTGCAGCTACTTTCAGACAGGTGAGGAGAGCTGATCCTCTTCCTGCTGAAAGCAAACAACCCTTTAAGTGGTAAAAACGTCTGAGTGAGTTCCTCTAGGTGAAAGCTCCTCCACACCTGCCTCCCACCTCCTCTTGGGCTTTAATGAGAAACGCTGTTTACAGCTGTGAAGTGTTTCTTACACTTTGACATGCAGCTCTTTCCTCAGCCTGAGTCCACGGCCTGGCCTGCAGTCTCTGGAGCAGGACTGCTGTGCAGTTGTGCTCCTGTGAGGGGCCCTTTCCTTCACCGTGAGCGCATCTCTTGCAGTTCCAAATCATCCTGTGACATGTAGTGCAGGAAACTGCTGAGGCTGTGTTGTTACAGAGCAAACTTCTCCTCTTCTCCCTGCACCCAGCACAAGTGCCTGTATTTCTATCCCCGTATTTTCTGCTGAAGCACCAGGTTTACTTGACCTGTTGATGGCCTGAAGGCTATGATGTAACAGGTGCTGCTTTGTCTTCTAGCCAGTGAGTCCACTCATGTCCTTGTTATTTTAAAAACTTGTAATCCCTTCAATGCTAAATGAGCATTACCATTACTGATGGTAAGTTTGACGTGCTCAGGTCTGCCTGGCACTGCCTGAAGTTGGGATTGGTGCAGACCAGATGGGCTGTGCTGGAGAAGAAGGAAGGCGCTGGGGCACAGTGCAGGTGGTGCTTCTGGTGTGGGTTTATTGGTTGGTTTTTTATTAATCGACTCAAGATGAGAACTTCAGGGGTCCCAGGTACCTGCAGACATTAAAAAGGGTTTGGAATCTGTCATTTCAATTAATCAAGAGGATAAAGCATTAACCTTTCATTCTGATGAGCTTTTCCACTTTGAATCAGCTGTAAGAAAAGAAGGTGTTAGAGGCACTGAGGTTTACTAATATCAGGCTTTTCCCAAAACTGGCAGTCCAGCAACAAAAGCATAATCTGTTCACTTCAAAAGCTAGATTATTTTTTTTTAAACCAGTTACAATAGCATTACTGGCCTCTAGCTGTAACTTGCTTATGTTGTAGATGGCAGCATGTGCATGGAGCTGAAAGGAACAGGTGTTCTAGTGAAGTACATGGTTATTCATGACCTTTTCCTTTCTTTCCTTCCTTCCTTCAAGTTGGAATTTTGATTTTCACACTTCTCTCTCTGATCCTACACAGATCAGTTGCTGAATTCTGAATGCTTTGGATTGTGTAAGAAGGGCTTAATGAAACGTTTGATAAAATACCACAGTGAAACACAGGAAGTGATACATTTTTCAAGCACAATAGCAGTCTGATTTTCCCTTAAGTTTCAAATATTTCCAGCTGTTGTAAGGACACTAAGGGGCAGAATGTACTTAAGATAAAAGAAGATTTTAAGTACAGTTGAAATACTGTCCTGGTCTGACACACATTTCTTTTTTTTTTTTTTTTTTTTTTGTATGGCATCTTGGTAGTACGACTGAAGTTTAAGTGTCTACATATCACAGATCACAGTGAATCCTTGACTGATGTTAATCCTTGTAACTTCTAACAGGTATAATGGCTGGTCTGTGTTACAAGACAGCATGGCTTGTGCTTGCACAGACAAGATGAGTTTGGCTGTTCTGGAGACATTTACCATGCATTTTTGCTGTGAAAGGAAACGCATCCTGCTGGCCACACTTGAACTGCACTGCAGTGTCACTAATCTTTGCCTTTCTCTGAGCCTGCATGGCTGCAGGGAGGCAGGGGATGCTGCATGGTTTGCCTATGGGAGAACAGAGCCAGGCTGAAGTACTTAGATGTGAACTGAATCTGCTTTTCTACCACATCTTTATAATGATAATGGATGATCTCTGAGTTTCAGAACCTGAGGAATATTTGTCACAGAAATTCATTTTCCTTTGTCAAGAAGCCTGTGAGTTGATGAATTTCACTTTTGTTCTGAGAACTGATCGTTATTAGTAGGAGTTATTACTGCAGTGTCACATCACTTGCTAACTTCTAACTTTTCTACTGTTTGTCAGTTCATTACTGGCTTTAAATCCGGGGAAGAGGAGTTGTGCTGAAAAGAAATGGGATGCAGCTTCTTGCTGCATTGAACACCCAAGCACTCTGATGTAGTGCTCTGACCACAGTAAGTGTGGGACGCTGGACTGGAGCAACTGCTGCAGGGGAGCTGGAGGACATCATCGTGCTCAGTTTCCTTCCTCTACTGTTCAGTTGTGGTTGGCTAACGTAGCTCAAGAAGCCTAAGCTTCGTGAGGTTTGCTTACTGTACTTCTGTGAAGTCTTGTTGCTCAGCATCTCCTCTTGGATGGCTCTGAAGTGCATTTGCTCAGCCCGATCGTGAAACCATCAGGTGAAGTCTGGTTCTTTTGGTCAAGGAGCGGTGCAGGAAGCAGTCAGGTTACCTCCTGGGAGCTGCCTGCAGCCTGGCTGTCCTTCAGCTGCGGTTGCTGAAGACTTGTCATCTTTAGCACCACTTAAACATGTTTACATCGATTCCCTTCTTTTAGAAGGTCAGGTCTTGAAGCTGATAGGAGCTGGCTTATAAACTGCCTTTGCCCTTAAAGCTGCTTCTCTTTCAGCCCACGCACAATCTCACTCTTACAAGCCTTACTGACCTCAAAACACGATAAGTGGCGATTGTCCTAAATGCTGAGTTCTACCTGAGTGGAGCTTTTAGCCGAGAGGCGCTGACCAGTAACTGTGTAGAGGGAGCTCGCTCAGTCAGCCCTGAGCCACATGGGAGCCCGAGCTTCCGCGCTCTGTGTTTCAGTGCCCTGGCTGCCAGCAGCCCGGAGCCAGGTGGTGGAGGGAGATAGGAGCCAGCAGGTTAAGATAAGCAGCAGCAGCAAATGAAAGGACAATTCCAGCAGACAGCAACACTCACAAGCTTCTCTATTGCTTTACTGGAGATGGAGGAATATTCTAAGCATTGGAAATTATTCTGTTTTCGCTTTTCTGGAAGTTTTATTGTTTTCTCCTATCCCTAAAGTAATATAGGCACTTCTTGTATTCAAAGAAGTAATTTTTTTCTTGGAGAACTTATGCTAAAGAACCCTGTGGGGGGAGGTCGATGGAGAAGAATGCATACCCACAGCCATGTTTATAGGGCTTCTCACTATGTAGGAATTCCATACTTGCCAGCCATAACTCTGGTCCATACAGCAAGTTTCATATTAAATGCATATGCTGAGCTTTGATATATCTAAAGAACATAGTTTTGCTGGGAGATCTAGCTGTTTCAACAGCCAAAGACATTTCAAAAAATAAAACTTGACGTTCCTGTTAGTCATAAGGAAGAAAAAAATATTTCAGAGAGAGAATTTCCACCTGATCTTATCATAGCTTGGACTTTGTACAGACACTTAATAACACAAATGCAGGTTTTTTAACCGTTGTAAGCAATGAGCTTGAAATAATTTATTCCAGAATGCTTTGGTTGTGAGTATGCTACGAATTCTTGCTCTCAACCTCTGTACTGCTGATGGATTGAAATCCTGGTACATAAGGTGGTTGTGGTGGTGGGGATTATGGGGTGTTTCTGGGCATAAAACAACCTGGGTGTCATGTTCCATTGCCTCCCTTCTTTACAAGTTGTTATTGCTGGGGGATTTTCTATAATCCCCCAGTGAAGGCTGACCCAGGTTTCAAAGGGCTTCTTGCTTGTCCACAGCATGTGTCTGTTCAGCCTAGAATGCATTTCCTCACTGACTCTTTTTTTTAAAAAAAGGCCTGGTAAGCAATCATCTGTAACAGCGCCCAGCTTGCTGTCTTTGTGAGCTGCTTCTTGGTAACGAGCATCTCTGGTTTCCAGTCATGTGCACCCCTCCGAGCCTGACTGTGCAGCTATTTTCTCCTGGTGAGCTGAACCTCCTCACGGAATGCTTCCTTCCAGGCAGATGGGAAAGCGTGGGCAGGCACCGCTCCAGCTGTGCAAGGTGCTGCCCCTTCTGCAAGCAGCGTGCCAGCGTGGATGCTTCCTCTGAACTCATCTTTTCAAGTCTGCTTTTGTTTTGTAGAATTAACTACTCTACGTACTACTTCGTGTTCCACTATACAACATGTTTATCTCGCAGTGCTATGCCACTTCTAATTCATTTTCAAATGCATGCAGTAGAAAAATGATGTAAAAGTGGAATCTGAATTACTGATATGTACCATGCTGAAATAGTGTCATAAGTTGTTTGCTTTTATCTGTGCCTATCGACATGTATTCAGCCCATTTTGATTTGAGTCTGGCCACTTATACCTTAAGTGGCATTAACATGTGGGTGTTCCCCAGGATCTTCACTCCTTCCCTTGCATGGTGGCTACAACTCTGTGTGAAAAAATTTAAGGTGAAGGTATAGTATAGGTAGATTAGAATCTTCAATAATTCCACCTTTAAACTGAAAATTTGTGTACCACTTATGAAGCAGTTTGCAAGCTCAGTGGTTAGTTTTTATACTGCTGAAATACGTAAGCACAGAAAATGCTTGGATTTGCTGTAATTTTAAGTCTCCCATTATTTTTCTTGTCAATGTCTACTTTTCTTACTGCAGCTGTGCACAATGTTGGGTTTTTTCTTTTCTTTTCTTTTCTTTTTTTTTTTTTTAATATTAGAAGTCCTTCATGCTGAAGACCTGTGGAGTGTCTTTTGTTTGGTTGGTTTTTGGTATAGAATGCAGTAAGTTGGGCCACTCTGGAAGGTGCAATATCAGAGAAGTTATCTTGTTTGCCATAGCAGGTGGAGGGTGTTGGTTTGGGATTCCAGACGGTGCAATGGGATGTTTCAGAACCTCTTTCCTCCTTTCCCCTCCCTCTCTCCCCTTCCTGTAGGAACTTAACCTGCCTCTGTATAAGGCCCATTCACCACAGATTGGGATGCGCCGTTACTTCATTGATCTCTTGACCGTCCTCAGCAACCGTTGCAATCTCTGCCCTACAGCCCGGCATCTCGCTATCTACTTACTGGACCTCTTCATGGACCGCTATGATATCACTGTCAAGCAACTGTACATCACTTCGTTTGCCTGTCTTCTCCTAGCAAGTAAGTTGGCTCCTATTTACTGTGGCGTTTATTCCCTTCTCTGAGCAGATGGTTGTCCTCCTTACATATCTTAATGCAGAAAACTGCACATCATAACCACTTCCAATCTTTTTCTTCAAGAAATGTTTAGAAGTTGTACTGAGGGACATGGTTTAGTGGGAAGTATTTGTGGTAGGTGGGTGGTTGGACTGGATGATCTTAGAGGTCTTTTCCAACCTTGGTGATTCTATCATCTATTTACGGTAAAGCCTCATGAAGTCCACAGCAGGAACTAAAGTAGTCTTAATAAATTCTGCTTGACTGTGCAGCATGTTCTGTGCATCCACGTGATGGTGTTGGTGTGCAGAGGGAGTTTAGGTAGCTGAAGCTGCATCAGTGGAAAAGGACAATGAAAATCAGAGAGTAATGGAAAGGAGATGGCAAGACTGGGAGAGTTTAGTTCTAAGGAAGAATTAGTAGTAGAGAGTAACACAGCCTCTCCTGGAGAGATGTCCTTGGATCTGTGCCTCTGTTATGATCACTGGGCATAATCAGTTCCTTGCAAATCAGAGTTTTTTTGTACAAGGGCCAAAGGACAATTGCTTCTAAAGGTACTTGGTAGGTATGTTGATGATGCTGGAATCTGTATTGCTTGTTCTGGGCTCCTAGTCATTGCTATGTAACTCTAAAGTTTTGGTGTTGGCATCCATTTGGCAAATGATCTTCAATGATTGTTAGTATTTTCTTGAAATCTCTGCAGGCAGTGATGTGCAAGTGGAAGAAAGCGAGGCTGGTGCCTCAAGGAATTGCAGACTTGCAAACTGTGTTTCTAGGTTACAAGGAAATTATCCTGCCATATGGGAGCCAGGCAGAGCAGCACGCTATTGTTGTAGGCAACAAAAGTTATGCAAACTGCAGCATCAATGGCTGGAAACTGCTAGCAGTCGTACCAGTTAAGGTGGGGGGGAAAAAAAAAAAAACACTAAAAAGAGCCAGAAATGATTTGTTGAGGAAAGAAGGTGATAGATACTATGTGTTTATTGCTCAGGATACAAGTTTCCTAATGCTTTTCCTTATGGGGAACGCTCTGAAGAGCTTGATCCACAGGGATAATGGTAACAACAAACTGTACTTTACCATAGTATGCATATAGTATATTTGAGCATTGTTGCCTTTGACTCTAGAAAAAGATAGTGAATTATATGGACAGTTGCTTGCTCATGTTGCAGAAAAAGCCAGTATTAAAATCAGAACAAAGAAGAATTGGAATAGTTTCTGTAGGTGCAGTTTTACTGCAGACTACTTGTGCTTAGTCTGGAAGAGCTGTTGAAGTTCTGCTGACCTGAACCTTTGATGAGCTCCTTCAGACTAGCAAATTATCCCAGCTATCCCAGTTGAGGAGGTGTTTTCTTTCTGTTTCCTATTTTTTTTTTTTTTTTTTTTTTTTTTTGAGAGAGAGAGAACACTCCAGTTTTGTATGTGTAACCTTGTAACTGCAAGATGCCTCACAGCAACGCTGCTTTATTTTCCAGGTATGTGGCTGAAAGTAGGCTTCAGAGAACAGGATTTTCTTTAAATCTGATACTTTTTTCTGATACTTTTGAGTGTACTCCTCTTCCATTTATCCCCATCATAAAATTGATGCTTCAGCAATTCTTTTTAGTAACTTCTTTTTATCTACAGGAAGTATTTATAGGTCTAACTTACATTTGCACTGCTATGCTGCAGGTAGGACGACAGTGGTGTGCTCAACCTTCTTTTTATGAGTTCTCAGACCTGGTATAATGGTAAGATCTCGGATAGAGGCTTCCAATATGACGCTGGGAGGGCTGCACAACGGAGTTCTGAAGCGTCTAGGATTTAAAAAGAAACAAAGTTTAAGATTGTCCTTAAGTAAGGGGTCAAATTCAAATGCAACTTTAGATCACTTCTAAGAAACTGTGAAGCAAAAGGAAGTTGACAAACCACCCTATGATAACATTAGAGGGAAATTTTTCACAAAATCTGCTTTTTTTTTTTTTAAAGGCAATTTGATTAAGGGATCAAGTCCAAGTCTAATGAGCTAATGAGAATCTTTCTAAAACTGACATCAGCTCAGTGCACCATTTGTATATCCTGATACGGAATCATCCTCTATAGAAAAGGGAAAAAGTCTATTGTGAAGGTAGCTTTCCTACCAGCACACAGAAACAAAACACTAAAAATTGCAGCAAAGCAGCTTTGCACAATTTTAATACCTAAATAATTTATGTAAATAAGGTTTTAAATCTGGAGACTCTTGAGAGTGTAGTAAGCTCCGTTGTTCATTGCTTGAGCCGTATTAATGTGCAGGAGGGACCTTCTACTTTGGTATGTGTAGCTTGAACTGATGCAAGTCAAGTTAGGAAAAACCATTTTATGCTAAGCAGGGATTCCTGGATTTAGTTTATTTTCAAAACGATAAGAAATAGAATAAATGGTATGCTATAGTCACCTGACACTGCTCATTATTGCAAAGAGTGGAACTGTTTGAGTTTTTTTTGCCTTTCATTGCAAATGCAATAATTAGGACTTCCCGCAAAGCATTACTGTAGGAAGTTGCCTACTTGTTCAGCAAAGGATTGCAGCAGAAGTGCTCTTCAGTCTGTAGCAAGACACTTGTACTTATTAAAATATATATTAATAACTTTTGAGAGCAAAACAGTCATCTTCATAAAAGTAGCTTTCAGTTCTTTGAAATGCTGATGTTTACCTCACTCCAGATGAATACTGAACGTTTATCAAAAGATAATTCTGCATTATAAACACCTTTTGAGAGAGTCTGGTTTTTCTTCCTGGCTGTTTTCTTAGAGAAAAGCAGAAGGTTAAGGACAGGGTGCAGACCACAAGCAAGATGAGTGTAGTGAGAGGTGACATTTCCGATGTAAGTGTGCGGGTGGTGGGTTTTATTTCTTTTGTTGGGGGACATTGAGGGCAGTTGTATAAGCTTGGAGAAGTTGTCAATTTTTATTTAGCTTTCAGATTTGCCTCTGATCTGAAGGATCTCAAACTTATTTTTTTTCCCCTCCACCTACCAATTTTGTCATCCACCTTTGAGCCTACAACAGCAGTGTTCTCATGTCACAGATTACAGCTGTCTTTTAGTTAGTGGAGCTGATTTCTCTCGCTGCGCTCTAGAAAAGCATTTTAACTGGCTCATCAGTTTCCCCATCTGGGAAACTGGATGGTGGTAGTGCTTCCTACTGCAGTAGTAGCTGCAAAAGAGATGAGGGAGTGGGAACATAATGCTCTTCCAAACAAATTGTGCTGGCAGCCAAATCACGTTCAGCCTGGACTTGCTGCAGCTGAGAGGAACGTGGGCGTGTGTCCCTTGAATCATCTCGGTGTTCTCTAGTTGGAATATGTCTGTTTCCTCTGCAGGGTATGCACAGTGTGATAACTGGAGAAGATCTCTGGAAATTCCTGCCAGGTACTTTAGCCCCCAGAACAGCTATAAAAGCTTTGAAGTTCACTGTCATCAACAGTTATTTCCTCTGTATCAATTCTGAAAATGAATGATAATTGTTCACAGTAATCTAAAGGTGAACGGAAACCCATCTGGAGAGGAAAGAAAATGTTACTGGAAAAATTGATGTCACATTTTAATAAAAAACATGACAAGATAAGTTTTGTTACTTATATACAGTAACTGTATTGTATATTTCATGTATGGGTCAGGTAAGCCGGAAGGTTGAAAGCCCATGATCTAGTGGGCAGGAGCCAAGAGGATGAAGCCAGGCTCTTTTTGGTGGTGCCCAACATCAGAACAAGGGGCAATGGGCACAAACTGGAACATAAGAAGTTCCATATGAACATGAGGAAAAAAATCTTTACTTGGAGGGTGACAGAGCACTCAAACAGGCTGCCCAGAGAGTCTCCTGTGGAGTCTCCTTCAGGTATTCAAAACCCACCTGGACACTTGCCTGTGTAACCTACTGCAGGGAGCCTGCTTTAGCAGGGGTTGGACTACATGATCTCCAGAGGTCCCTTCCAAGCCCTATGATTCTGTGAAGTCAAAAAAAAAACTTTGCTCTTTGTTGACACGGTACCTTTCCAACACTACCATATTGATGATCTGCTCTCCAAACTATGGCCTAACATCTGGAAATTTCCAAGGTTGAGTGAGAAGATGGAAGGAACTACAACTTACGGAAGTCATAGCAACAGCTCCTTAGTTTCCTGGCTGTGCAGTGGTTTCTCCTGCTTTTGCTGATATGCTCCTTAAGCTTCTGCATCAGACTGACATCACCTTTTTGGGGGGAGAAAGGGGGGGGGAAGGGGGTTATCTTCTCAAATCCTTTTTTTTTTTTTTCCCCTCTTAAAAACAGTTCTAAATTCAAGTTTACCAAGGAGACTTATGAACATGTGTGTACACAGACTCCTGAATTTTAAGGGCTTTCTCAGTGATAGAACAGGAAACTACTGTCTGCTTTCTATGGTGGATGAATTTTGTTTTTCACATTTATTGTGTTCTTTCATGGTGGAGTGGCTGCTCTATAATGCTTTTAATACATTCCGTGTCCATGATATCTGAACTGGCTCAAAGACAGCAAATCAAGATGCTGGAAATATTTTGTTGGATAGAATTGCTATACTAAATGGATAGCAAGATCTTTCTTACTCTAAATTAAGCAAATAAATTTGCTGGCACAGTACTGTTTTTAATCGTTTCTAGATTTGACAAGAATATCATGAATGTTACACCAATATCTGCTTGGTTCATCTCTTCCTCAAAAAGAGGGCTCTTATAGAGGCAACGGGAGAATCACTGAAGCAAGAGCCACTTGTGGGATACGTGCATTCAAGAAGAAAAAGGAATAGTAACTACAGTATACTTTTAAAATATCTGTGCACCTAACCAAATGAGTTTAGATTTTTCAGCAAGGATGCTATTTAAGCAGTACTGAAAAAAAAATATTACTGGTGATTGATTCTTGCTGCTTCTTGAACAAGGCATATTAGGTAGGTATGTCATTTTTGGTTTGGTAACTGTGAATTTAAAAAAGCTTTCTAGCTACGTGTGGGAAAATTGACTACTTCTAGAGACTACTGTTGTTTCAATAGGGTAGTAAATGCAGATTAGAAAAAGGTGTGGCTTTCCTCAGCTATTTGAACTCTAAAAATGCATGTTCTCAGCTAATCCCATAGGAATTATTTATGTTAATCACTTGGCTACAGTGTACTTCTTCTAGCTTTTCAGTGACCCTAGCTAATGAGGCCTTCCAAGATGGGATGGAACAAAGAGAAATTACGAAGCAGCAAGGGCAAAGGTGGTGGTGCCTGAGGGTTTGTAATGTCTTCCTTTTTGTAGCACGTGCATTTAGCTTCCATACCCAAAGGACAGTATCCATACCCAAAGGAGATTTTTTTCCCTCAATATTAGATTTTACTTTGCTTTTTTTTCCCCCTGTGCTGCCTTTTTTCTTCCAGCTTTACTGAATGCCTTTCAGCAGTCTGCTTCCAGTTAGAGAAAACTGGCCTCTAAAACGACTAGGGGAAGAGAGATGACATGACAGAATAGTGGTGGGGTTTTTTTTTTATACATGATTTGATGCGTTGCTTGAGGAGTCACTTTCCTGTTCTCTGTTGTTCTGCTAGTAACTTGGCTGGAGGAACGCATAAGGGCAATGCGGAACCCAAGTTACCTTGCTATGAAGGCCTCTTGAAATCACTTGTCACACAAGGGTATAAACTAACATATTTCTGTGATCTAGTACTGAAATCCGCTCATTGCGTTCAGCATACTTCAGGTTATACTCATTTCTTGTAGCATTGCAGAGTCTAGTTTCTACTTCTGGTTCCATAGCAATCTATTAACTTGTTCATTAGTGTATTTATGAAAAGACAGAAATGGCATCTCCTGTTGTGGGTTAAGATTTATATAGAAGTTGAGAGAAGACAAACTAATCCCCTGTGCAGAAAAATGCTTGTAGTGTTTTTGTTTAACTAGCTGAGGATAAACAGGAAAAGAGAAATAAGCCACTAATCTGTAAATTTTTAAATACTGTTAGTCCTGGCTTATTATGGATTCTTAACTCCTTCTCTCTGGCCAGCAAAGTAGTGATTTTGTGAGAGAACAGTGAAAAATGTGGGTCCAGGTAGATACTGGCCCTTGTGAAGGCGATTGGTTTTACCCCTGGATGAAGCAGTAGCAGACAGGATAGCTGCTTAGGCTGCAATGATAGTATCTCTACTTTGCTGGGAAGGGCTGGCCTTGCTGTTGTCAGCTGGTTGAAACATCAAACTACTTATTTTGTAGTTTTGTGCCACTTTGGTAAGCTAAAGTGGCGTTTAGCAGGAGGGTGTCAATTGTATCACAATGTAAAGGAAAGGCAGGGTCAATCTAGTTGCTTGCTTCTGGCCATATCAGGATAAACCCGATGCCCATATTCTGAGCTTTGATTGTTCAAATTATGCCAAGCATCCAGTTTGCAGTTGGTAAACCAGTACCAGCAATCTTGCTCACTGCTTTACTAGCAACACCTGGAAGTCAACTGTGACTAGGGAGCCTGCTGATCAAGAACGATGATGTGAAGCATTCAGGAGCATTAGTCAAAATTAGACCATGACTTAACCTCTAGCAACTGAAACATTCTGACTTCTGTCCTGGTATCCCAATCATGGTTGTTTTTTTATTTTTTTTTTTTTGTATGTTAAAGGTTTATATTTACATTTTTTATTTTTTTGTAGGTATATCTCCTTTGTCTGACACATCTGTTCTGTTGGGTTTTTTTCTGGCAGAAAAACATTTTAAGCAAAGATCTGTATCATATTCAGTGGTGTTGATTGTTTAGGGGTATAATATACTCTGAAAAGTTTGTGGTGGAATGTACAGTTTGTATCAGAACTTGGGAACATCTCTAGGTGACCTTTCTGAGTTCTCAAGTATATAAATCAGTAGTGGTCAATTTCAGCTATAATTACAGTCTCTCTACAGCTGGTATTTTTATCCTTTGTATTTAAGACTGAGATTGTTTAGTTCAGTTTGACATTTTATTTAAACTCACCTTTAATGAAAGGGCTTAACAGGGTATATTATGATTAATTTCCATTCAAAAAATTAAATGCAAGTAGGTTTGTAACCTAATAGGCAACTTCCTCTTCAAATACAGACTTGTTACTTTTTACTATTTTACTTTTAAAACCTTATGTATGAACCCTACATACAGTATAAAACTGTCTTGGCAAGACATCAGTTTCTCCCTGTTCTTACTGAGCTACTTCTTTATAGAAATGCATAAGCCTCCTTGATTGCAATGCCAGGCATTGTGCCATGAATAAAAGTGCTAATGAATTATAGCATCTGCTTCTGTTAAATTCTTAGCAAACATTCAATGACAATGTTAATGTTAAGTAGATACAACAGACTTAAATTAAGATGGATGTGAAGAAGAGGTGCCTCTTTCTGGAGGATAAAATAAACGCTTAATGAGCAAAATGCTGACGAACGTCTAAACTTGCAGTAAATGGTTTGGCCTACTCAAGTTTCAAAAATACACTTTTTTTTCTGTGAACCAATGTTCATGAACTTAACACCAGAAATATCACAAATCTTAAACTTCCATTTTTTGCGCTCTTTCAGCTCTCCAGTCCAGCTGTTCTAAGGAATTTAATTTTGGTTTTGGCATCAAAACTCCGTTAGATATAATAATAATAATAAAAGATAAGGGAAAATGTTGACCAATCTGAATTTGTTTCTGCTTGTGTTGCTGTACTCTCCTATCCCTCTTTCATCTCCTGTAAAAAGTGCCTTTCACTGTTAGACCTTCTGGTCTATGGAGTGTTCTTTGGCTTTTGGGCACTCCATCATCATCATGAAATGCCTTAGCTCAAAACCATCTTTTTTTGACAGGTAAATTTGAAGAGAAGGAAGATAAAGTTCCAAAGTTGGAGCACTTAAATAACCTGGTGTACATGTGCAATGTGAATGTGGTATTGAGCAAGAAAGATTTGCTTAGAATGGAAATGCTGCTTCTGGAAAACTTCAACTGGAACCTGTGTATACCAACAGCAGCACACTACATTGACTACTACCTCTATGCATCTATTGGTGAGAATGACCTTCACAACGGCTGGCCGATCACCTCACTAACCAAAGTCAAAGCATTTATGGAGAAATACGCATATTATTTCCTTGATTTCTCAGTGCAAGGTAAGAGACTTAGTTTATGCTAGAATGATCTTCCATTTGGCAAAGGGCAAAAATCTGAAAGAGATAAAGATTTTAAAATTTGTTATTACATGGACTGCACAAAATTATCTATGCAGACCAGTGTCTCACTTGGCAGTCATTTCAGATGGCAAATGGTTGTTCTTTCCTTGCAGATTAGTCTCGTCTCTTCTCAGAAATATGAGAGATCAATTTTTTTGTTCATCTTGGAACTCTTAATTGGCAAGACCACCAGAAATGGTTGTCTGACACAGATTATGAACTGCTGTCAGTTGCAGACGTGATCTTGTGCAGTTTAATGTATGATTTTTAAAAATTATATTTTTGAGGGGTTCTGTGCTGCAAGATATCACATATTATAAGCTCAGTCAATCTAAATGATTTGGTTTGCAGCACCACTTCCAATATCTGCCTGTGTGGGAGGCAATAAACCGCAGTATCCGTACAATCTCGACTCTAATATACATGTATGTGTCTGTCAGTACTGGACATTAGTTCATTTGAGACAAGTCTAAAAACTTTGGCACAGTCTATTTCATGTGTTTCATAGCTGCTTTTTTATGAAAAGCCTTGAGTCACCAGTAGTACAAAGATTTTCAGTAAAGCCTCATCCAATTTTGAGAGACTCCTTGTTGGCATGAATTACTACTCTGAGATGTGTGGAATAAAGTTGAGGATTTAACTTTGTCTTATTTTGCCATGTACTACTTAGTAGGCTCACTGCAGTGCTAAGTAAGAGTATAACCCATGCTATTTTTTCTTCTTCGTAGATCACAGTTTCCTTCATTTTCGTCCATCTCTGATTGCTGCAGCTTCTGTGTGTGCCTCACGTATCTGTATGCAGATTTCTCCTGCCTGGACATCACAGCTTGAATTGCTAACATGTTACTCCTGGGAGCACCTTGCCCAATGCATTGAAATGATGCTCATGTAAGATCAAAATGAAAGTCACCTCTTGGTATTCTTAGGAAGTTGTTAATACTCATTTAAAACAAACAAAAAAATACACGGGGGGAAAAAGCCCTGTTATAGCTTAATTATAGCTAATGTTTTTAGCTATAATTAAGATTACATTGGTAATCTCTACCTTTAGTATGGGGAGAGGAATAAAATGTAAAAATCGCATTATTTTACTAAATAGTGTTTTTAAACAAAATGTGCGTTGCAGGATGGCACACAACTTATTGTTCTTCACGTCTTGTAGTGCTTGTCTGTGTCACTGGATGGAAGCTTTTACAGATGCTTGCTGAAAGCTTTTTTCCTTTCTTTTCTCCTTGTACCCATAAAGATCTCGCTGGAGAGGGACACCAGCATGTCTCCAGCACTGGGAATACAGTAGGGAGATATTTAAGAACTGTTCTTTGCTGCTTCTCCAGTAAAGGACATGACTGCAGTGTGTCAATACCGGTCTGATTCATGTGAGCACATACAAGGCTCAACAGAAAACACGAAAGGCTCATAGAATGATGGTGGATTGTGGAGGCAACTTCAGAATTCTTACTTAAAGCAGAACCAATTGAAGTTAAAACCAGACTGCCTGGAGCATTGTCTAGTCAGTTGTTGGCTATCTAAGGATACAGACTTCCCAGTTTCTCTGGGCAACTTGTTTCACTGATTGATCACCTTAATGATTATCAAATGCATGAATGTGTTTCTTCCTAATATCTTACAGGATTTTTCCTATGTTTCTCTTAGCTGTGCACTTTAATACTTTGCAAATACCCACACAGACTATTTTAAGATCTTTTCATGCTGTGGACTTCAAGGTTTCATAACTTTCCATAGCAAATCCATTGGTAAATATGCATGCAAAAATTATTCATAAACCTTTTTAGGATGTGAAGATCTCACCAGAATAATTAGAAATGAACTGTGAACATGTGAGCTATCATACGTACCTATGGGCAAAAAGCCTGACTGGTGAAAATTTTCATATACATGTAAACTCTGTGAATTTTCCCTGTTGATGAATCTAACTTATTTGTTTCAGATATTATGAGAATGACATCAAAGAGGCCAGTAACATAAAAAAGGAAGTAACAATCCAACATCAGCAACAGGAAGTAATGGAAAACCTGAGACACGAAGCCACTACTCAAGTTCTATTTCAGCAATCTAGTTATCACCCTTTAGCCCAGCATTCAGCTAGTCTTTCCCAGTTCCAGTCATCAGTGCAGGATTTGTGCTCTGCTTATCGTGACTCCTTACAGGCACACAGGCCCAGCACTCTGCTTGCTGGGAGTGCTGACAGCTCACTGCACTCCTACGCTGCTCTTCAGGCCAGCCTGCAGCCATCTGCCCAGGCTCTGCACGTCCAAATGCCTATTGCTGTGCAGGTGGCCTTAGGAACAGAGCCCAGCCGCTGCATTTCCATGGCTTATGGTAGTAGTTACTTCAGCGGTTGCCATTCATATCCAGCTGGGTGTTTTGATGGATAAATATCAGTGTGAGAAAAAGGTGACGTGAGTGAAAACTGAAGAAAAGACCCTGTGAGTGATACAAAATGTGTATCTGAATGAGAACCACGAAGGAACAGAATCCTTACGACTTACTCATCGCTAGGACACTGATCTGGATCCACTGATTGCTGGAAGCTGCGTGCCTTTGCCAAGGGCTGTACCTTTCTCTCTTAATAAGAGAAATAGAAATGCAGTAACATACCTCATGTAATGTGACTTTGAAAGGCTCGTACATAGCAACCCTGCAGAGATTACTACCTTCTAGTCCTCAGTGACTCACCAATCTGAGCTGGCTGAAAGCTTGTGTTAAAGAGTTATTTCACGCTGGAGTGTTCCTTGAATTTCTGGTTAAGTAGCAATGTTCTTAGAGGATGCCATTGAAAACAGTGCTCTATCTCTCCCAGGGATGTGTCTTTAGAACAGTGGCAGCTTATACTACTGGAAACTTCTAAAAAAAAGTATCCTGAAATGGCATTACCTTAAATGTGAATGCTCTTTGTTTCTGCAGAAATTGACACATACAACACTTTTCCTTTTCTTTGACCTGGAGTGATAATTCAGGAGTAAGACTGCATAATAAAAGGAACAGAGGCTGGAAGACTATCAAATAATCTTTGACTTAAAATTATCTTGGAAACCAGATGTGATGCTACTGAACAGAACACCGCTCTGCCTTTGCTTATTTGAAAAAAAAAAAAAAACCAACAGAAACATTAAAAAGCGAAAATCATCTTAAACATGCTGCTGCTTTTTGAGACTGGAGATTATAGTAAAATTGTTTACAAGCTTTATCAGGGATTTACTGTTACTTGAAGAAATCTTCTTTGGAAAACTCTCAAAAACTTCAGTCCCTTCAGTTATTTCATAGTTGGGGCTCAACGGTTTGTGGCAGTAGTTCAATATTAGGACAGAGGAACTGCTGGTAATGTGGGCAGAGATAGGGAACTGGTTAACTTTATTGGGAAACTGGTTCAGTTGCAGCACTAGACAATGCTGACTTAGTTTTCTTGAATATCACCTTGGTTCTCTCTTGGAAAATGGGGCTGGTGAACTGCAGATCATGTAACTTCTTTACAATGAGATGCACCGACTGTCAGACACTCAAATGTTTCCTTTTCAATTGAGATCAGAGAAGATTGTATAGGTTTTTGTTTGTTTAACTGTAATGTAGATATTTACAAGAGACAGACTTCTGAAATGTGAAACTTCTGGTTTCCTATGCAGCCACTATTGTGTGTTTCTTTGAAGGCAATACTGTTGGACTGTCCTTTTTCCTTAAGGATCTCAGGACTGCAGTACAGGTAATGTGCAATATGTTTTTTCTGACTTGGGGAGGTTTTTCCAAGTCATGTGTCAATGCTGTTTTAAATTATATTTTTAGAGAATTGTTTTTAAGGGTGTTTTAAGGTGGAGGGGGAAAATTAGCCTGCATGCTAATGCGTGCTTGTGTAACCATCTTCTGAGAATGCAATGTTTGGTGTTAAGCTAACGATTTCCTGCATTCAGCAGGCTAGGAGAACTTTTTTTTCATTTAAAAAAAAGGTAAACTAATTGAAGAGGCAGTACTCTTCAGAGACTGATCTAGAAGTATAGAGAACTTAGTTCATCTTTAATTCTGTTGGTTTGGTATTTATATTAAACTTTATTTTTAGAAGACCTTAGTGTATTTTATAATTTGTCATTCAGCAGAACTAATGAACGACACAATTGTGGCAGTACTGTTGTTTGGTTTTTCTTAGTTTTCATCACCTTTCTAGTTCAGATCACATACGCTGTTACACTGTTACACTTTGGGCTGCCATTGTGCTTAATTGTGAAAATACTTGCAAAATTTCCAGTGAAACCATCCAATAAATAAGTGTACAGATGAAGCACTCTGTTAATTTTTCTCCTGTTTTCTCCTACGCTTTCAAGAGCTAACAAGGAATACAACTCTGTACGTTAAAAATACTTGATCTGAGTACTCATAGCATCTTACAGAACAGTGGTAGGACAAATGTGATGGAAAGGCCTTGTCAAATAATAAATTGAAGGATTTGGCAGGCAGATTGGGAAGTTGGTCACTGTGCAGGAAGTGAGGTTTTATTCCAAGTTTAAAGTGTTGGTGTATATATAAGGAAACACAAAGTGAGCTCAAGAAACGCACAAAAAATGTGCAAGGACACAAAGTAGGACATAAAAACTGATTATTCCGGCTCATATGGCCCCGTGCCATGAAATACTGAATAGGAGAACACAATTGTACATTCAGTCTTTTCTTCTGGTAGCTGTATTTTAAACAAGAATTGTCCATTGGCTTCTCTGGGTTCCTTCTGTTTGTGCCTTTGTAGCATTGGTGAAGTTGAGGCAGATTATGTTCAACAGCATTCTCTGAGAGGTATGGAAAAGATTTCTGAGAACTTAGAGTTGGCCTGATAGGTTTTGATGGACTGTTCTCTCCAGAGTGCTTTACAGGTAGGTGAGAGTTCCATTCACTCACTTTCTATATATATATATATATATATATATATATATATATATGTATATACATATAATTTTATGACTTTTTTCCCTCTTGTGAAAACTTGGGAAGAGAACATAGAAGAGTTCAGGCAAACAAAAAGACCTTTCTCTATAGACCTTCTTGCCACAATTACTTTTGAAGGGAGCTGCAGAGGTACATACAAAACTAAGTTTGTTTTGAAATAAAGGGATACAAAACATCTCACTCTGTGTCTGTGCTGTTTGATTCTGTCACTTGTTGCATAAACATAGATCAGAATTTTTGCAGTCTGATCGTGTAATCCCCTAGAAGGCTTTGTGAATAAAGGTTGTTGCAAAAGCAAACGCAGAGAAACATGGCAGGGAATAGAAAGCAATATGCTTAAATTGCCAAAATAGGCACTAGCAGCCTGTGTCTAGCACTGTGGGCTCGTCAGTGTAGTAAGTTATGCCTTGAATATGGTGGGCACATTTTTAAAAATCTGTAAGGTGTCCTATTGTTATTTGAAGAGAAATGTACTAGCTGACTCGAACTGAAATGAGGAATGAGCCTGAAGAGATATCTATCAATTCCTGATATTACCTTCTGCAACTGGGGCAGCGTTATGCTTCAGATTCCTCAGGTAAAATGGTGACAATATTACTATCCCAAAAAAACATAAAATAGACGTTGTACCAAGCTACATCTGCATAGTGGTTCTTAAACTTGGAAGTTTTGGAAATGCCTTTGGCTGCTCTTCTGATTGCTGTGTATGTCTGATTTCCTTGAGCACAGACATCCAGTTAAAAACAAAAACAACAACAGAAACTTAATGCCTATATTCAGAATAATAGTACCATGCCTGTTGTCCTTAGTTTCTGAGAAGTAGTCTTCATACACTGCATACGCTTTGAACCATTGACTGCAGAAATATTTCTGATTTATGGTTTTGATTATATTATTTCAATTTCTTCACAACTGCCGATTCATTATTACTTGTCAGTTAAAATAGCTGTGATCTGTTAATTTGCTACACGATGACATTTCAATTTTTTTTCTTGTAATTGAAAATCCTTGGATTAATTAAGATATCAAAATAACTGTTTTTTCCCCCTCCATCCCAACCCACTCCAACCTTCACAGGAACCCATTTACTCTGATAAAAATGATTTATCTGATTTGCTGATTTAGCAATGAGTATAAGAATCTGGTATTCAAGTCTACCTTTCCAAATGAGACAGTCTTCATCTCTGTCACAGGCAGTTCCACTCAACAAAAATGTTTGTCCATTTGTTCAAGTTTAAAGTATTTCTTGCAATTTTAATGTTCATATTTTAGTGACAATTTCTAATGATGATATTTCCAGTCATTCAGCATGACTGGGAGAGGGGTTGCTTCCCTTTCCTGCACCAATGTTACTAAGTTAAAAATGAGAGCTTTTTTGTCTGGTTCTGATGACTCTTATTTCCCTTTAAAAGAAAAATTAGCATCAGTGGAATATAAGAACTGAAATTACTTATTCACTGTCTGTCAAAGGACTTTCCAGTAGGTCTACAGCTTCAGGCTTTCAGACAACTATCAGTGCAAGTGGCAAAATGTCTGTGTGCTCCAGAGGGCCTACCTTTAAGGGCCAACTTTGCAGCTCTCTGTTCTTAGCTTTTATTTCTTTCAGTTATGCTTAGTGTTGCTTTCTACCCCATCCATGTTGCAGGGAGGTGGGGTGGATGTGAACTCTAAATGGAGTGCTCTCATTGAGGGAAGAAGAAATAAGTGATGCCCCTTACATATGACTGAAGAGGCTGAATTAGAAACAAATAATCTGTTAAAGCAGCAGATCTGCTTGCTGCATGTACCAAAAGACTCCCTTAAGACTGAGCAGGTTTTGGAGTTGACTCATGTTTTTCTAATTAGGGGTTCAGCTTAATGCATTGCTTTCAATGCGAAATAAGTAATTAACTGAGGAACACCTGGTCATAAGCTGTGTGTAGCCTATTTCCAGTAAGTTAATGCAGACTGGAAAAGACTAGAAGTCTCCATTAAGATGAAAAATATAAAAGCAGTTAAGAGCCTTTTTTACTGCAAGATGCCTGAAATATTGAGATTGTCAGTCATGAACAAGAGAGAAATTAGAAAATTAACTTTGTGTGCACAAGACACATGCCCTGGCTTATTATTAATTAACAAAGGGTGAGAGCAAGCAGCTAGATGGATCCAGAAGGCAAGGCAGCTGGAAAAATGACTTTATAGTGGGAGTCTGAAAAGAGAAATCTTTGTGGACCAGATGTTGGCCAGAAATTACTTGGAGCAGTGCATCCAGAAACTTTTATCAAATTCCTACTGTGTTCAAGAAAACGGATTTTCACGTGTTCTTTGTAAACAGGATTGTGCTGAAGAACTAAGACTCCATCTTCTACCGCAAGTATCTGTATGTAAAACCTTAATCATCCTTGAAGAATTTGGATCAACAGGAGATATTGATGAGAACAAAGTAACCATGAGAGCACTGAGAAAGTAGATCTCATTTTTAAAGCTCCTAAATTTGTTTTCCAATCAGCGTTAAGACAAAAGTTGTTCCTCAGGTCTTACGTTTTGATGCGTCTCTAGACAGAAGCTGAATAGAGCTCCCATTAAATATGTGGTGGACAACGTTTGAATTTGCCAAGTATTTATTATATCCTGAAATAGTGATGCTGCTCCAGTATAAACAAATGCCAGTTTGTGTTTCATTGGAAAGTGAATAAGCATCAATGGTGCGAGTAACATTAGACCAAAAAACAATTCTTCACATTTGTAAAGCAAAGAGAAAGGGAGAGCAAACTAGATCAGAATTATTTTTTTTATTTGTATTGTTGCATATTTTTTGAGTGTACCAGAAGTCTGGCTTTGATGCCTTAAGCAATCTTTTTGCTGGTTCTCTTGTAGACTACACCAGAAGAAGTAGAGATCTGGAATAAAGAACATACCAAAGCTTGGTTGAACAGCGTACTTACAGCTTCAGCACCACAAATGAAAAGACCTATTAGCTGGCACTCAGAACCTGCCCTTTACTGAGGCAGATTTACTGTGTAGTGGAACATACATGAACAATAAGCTAAATAGCTTAGTCTGCTCTGAAATACGCTGTATTGGTAGACTTGGTTATCACCAACTCCAAGTTAGTATCAGGTTGATATCAGACAGGTGATTGTCACTCGTTTATTGCTTTTGGAGAACAATATCACTTTCAGGGACGGTGAGGATCCCTTCTTGATTGATTTTCTTATGAGTAGTAGTTATTACACTCAGACAGATGTAGCTGACACAGACACAAGCCACAATTCAGGAAGACTTTGGAGAGTCAGAAATCAAGATCTATCAAGGCCATGTGACATTTTCATTGATAAAATAGGACACTATTCATAATATAAGCTCTTTCAACATTTTCTTTCCAGTAGTAAGACTGAAAAATAGACTAGGGTCCTACAGAAATTCTGTGAGGAGTTATAACATGACAACGTTTTTAAAAATAATGACATTTTGTACAAACACAGTTCAAGTGGCAAATGAAAAACTTTACGTATTATTTCCTATTCTTTAGGCATATGCACTGTGAATACAGTGAATAAAAAACATAGCAACTCAAGAATACCTCAAGCTGAACACTCCAGCCTCTTACAGCTATGAAACTGTGTGTCTCTGTCTATGATACAAGACATTACAAAATTATCAAAAATATATAACTAAAAGTTTATTCAGTGAATTTTGGATTTGAATTTTAAAAAATTATCTAGAAAGAGGGAGAAAGTTAATAAATGGTTTTGCTTTACTTTTTTGAATGTATTTTTCTGAACTCAAAACTTACTTAAAAATTAAGACTTGCAGTCCTAAACAAAATAAGCTGGGTATTTGAAAACTCACCTCTACTAGCTTTCCTCCAGCAATCTCTGCAGTATGATGATAGTTGGGAAAATCAGCTACTATTTTCCCACCTTCCATTTTAACAGTTGCCTGAAATAGATAGAGGTTTAATGGTCTCTGAGCTTACTTGCATTTCTATTATCAGTTATGCCATACACTTCATACTTAAAGCTTTTCCTTTAGAAGAAGGAAAACTTGTCTATGACATACACAGATTCATGAAAAAATATAAATATTCACAATACCAATAGAAAAATGTTCAACTAACAATACCTCTAAGTTCCATACTTACACAATAAGTCACAGAGACTATTCATCCATAGCTCTAAAAATGATCTTACTACAGACTATATTCTCAGTCATCTACACTTGGTGTGGTTCTTTTGTTTTGACAGTGAAGTAAAAACTGTAATTGTATGAGTTATTTTTTAAATACCATTCTCAGATACTAAATAGCTGGCTGCAAACAGCATGAAAGTCACTGTGAGCTTCACAGTGACTTCAATCTTCACTCTTGATCCTGAGTTTCGTAACTTCAACTGCACTAGAGTTCACCTAGATCATTAAGTATAGATGAACTGACTGCACAGTTTGCAGTCACACCTTCATACTATGATCTCTGCCATCTGCTCTACTTTCTATAAATTCCTGAGGAGAGGAAATGGAGAGAGAGGTTCCAGTCTCTTCTCCCTAGTAACCAATGATTGATAGAACAACAAGGAACAGCACATAGCTGCACCAGCCAGAGGTTCAGACAAAACATCAGGAAAAATTTCTTTACTGTGAGAGTGGTCAAACACTGACTCAGGAGTCCTAGAGAGGTGGTTGATGGCCCATGGCTCTCCATTCAAGAGGCACTGGGACAATGCCCTCAACAACATGCATTAACTTTTGGTTAGCCCTCAAGTGGTCAGGCCATTGGAGAAGATGATCTTTGAAGGTCTCTTCCAGCTGGACTATTGTAACAGCTACTTCTGCATAGAACAATTATGCCAGGATGCTAATCTAAGATCACAACTCCTAGAGCAGTTCAGCTGACTGCCAAAACCAGCTGTGCAGAACTAGCTACACAGTTCCATCACAAAATGAATATTGTCTGCATAACTAGTCAGCCTACTATGCTTCAGTACTGAAGACAGATTAGCTAGTCATATCTAGAAGGGAAAAAAAAATGCAAAATGAAGAGTGGACTTTTTTTTTTTTCAACCAGATACAAGGAAGCAGTCTTACTAATTCAGGTATTGTTTAGTGACTGTGCTAAAAGGCACTGTTTTCACTGCTGAGAGTAATTTATCCTACCTCCAGCCTTAGCTACTTAGTAGGAGTTGGACTGCTGAAGATCCAAAGGCCTAAAGGAAGACAGTATTTGTAATACATCAAAACTGTAAAGTAGACTAAGTAGAATTATGTTTTGTTCCATACATTAGGCTTCACAAAAGATTTCTCAAAACCAAAAACAAATGTTCTTTTCCTTCCCCATATAATTAGAATGGTATGACTAAAAAAGCATTCTGGAAGTCATGCAGCGTTATCGTTATTCTCATTTTGTCACAGCTCCCCAGTGCAATTGATCATTTTCCCGTCTCTTCCATGCAAAGCATTTATCTATTAGCCTGTTGTAGGGTTAATGCTGAGTTTAGTAATCCCAGGTATCCATTTAAATAGGTAAGAAATGAATACGGTAATAAAGCAACCATCTTATGCAGGTATCACGATTTTGCCCAGATCAGGTGCAGATCAGGATGTAGTTTTACTTATCTCTAGAGACTGCTTCACTTGCAAGTGGCTCTGTAGTTCCAATATTAAGGATGATACAGAGAGATTTATCTTCACTTTACATAGTCCTCACACAGTTTAAGGCACAGACAACTTCAAAAAGGGAACACTACTGTCAGGCTAAGGACCACAGCATTCCTCTCAGAGTGTGCTCCTGTTGCTGTATGGTGCTGGACAACAAGGATAGCTGGCAGCCAGCTCATTAGAGTTTTAATGAGCACTATGATTGCTTGAGCCATGATAAGAGTGGATGCTCTTCACTTTGCCCTCATTCTTCACAAGTTAATAGTTTTGAAACTCCAGCCCTCATCAAAATGCAGTCCTAGCTTTAGATATTTTGCTAGGACATCGAGAAACAGAGAAAAAAATAGACATGTCCAAGCTATGACGGATGAAATAACAGGTTAAGGAAGATGTGATTTTTCACTCTATATTAAAAAAAAACACGCAACTGAGACAGCACAGAACTCATGGGGTAAATTAATATACCTTGAACTTTCTTCCACCCATTGTCTCCATGTCTGCTTCCTTGTCTATAGTGAATGAGTTAGTCGTGGTGCGTCCTCCTGGGAAGTGCTGTGTCCAGGTGAAATCATTTCCATTCTGCACCACCTCGGTGACTATTTTGCAATTCCTTCCCATTTCAATCTTGTCAGCAGGGAGACCTTAATAAATAGAAAAATACAGTTTAGCAAATCTAATACCTTACCAGCTGTATTTGAAGTAAAGCATGCTACTGGGATGTTTGTTCTCAGATATTGATGTCTGAGTATCTGATTTGTGATTTTGTTTTTTTTGTTTAAATTACTGATATAAAGAAAGATACAAGGAAATCACTGCATTTGCTATACAATAGGTTTTGGTCTTGCTTTCTTTTCCCTTAGAAATGATACATAATAAACGTGTAGATAGAAGATATATATAAATGTTCACATCTCTCTACTTAGGCTACACATGCAGATACATGGAATTTCATGTGTATGAATTTGTGCCTCTGCTATACAGCTGTGCACATCTATTTACTATTTGCACTTGCTTTTAAAATAAATGAATACAAGCACTGAACTTAAGCACACAGATCATAGTGTTCCTATGAGATTTTCCAGGGGTGATCTCAGAAACAGGCTTATGCAGTTTTCTGAAAGGGCTTACAGAAACCTGTTCCAGTGTAACGCTGACAAGTATTTTCATACTTAGAACTTATACTTTCACTAATGAGTACTTAGGACAGAAAAAATTATCTTCATTATCATTATACTGCAAATATCTTTGCCCTTCATTCTGCTGCCACTGAAAAGGAGTAACTACTTCTGTACAACAGGACTATTTCCTGCAGATGACAGTGCTTCTTATTCTTAATAAGAACTGAATCTTCTTGCTGAAGTGTGGAGAACTCCTGTCACTTTTATCTCCTGTTGATCTCAGCACATTTCAATAAATAGCTTTATTTAAACAAGTATTTCTAGCTAATTTATGACCTCTAAGACTCACCCCAAGACATACTTACCAATCTTCTTCACAAAGTCATCATAGTTCTCATCGCTTTCAAATTCGTATTTGCCTGTGAATGCCATGTTGCCCTGGTGATGCGGCTGGTAGAGCAGAATAGCTGCTGGAACAAAGAAGAATGGGTAAGTGCAGATGGCCTGAGGACCTTGTTTTTATAAGCCAGACCAAGCTGTTCAGCCCACCTGTAGTCACACCCCTTGGAAATGTACTTTTATGATCTACGTGAGTCATTAACATGGATGCCATTGACCTGTATGAAAATGAAGGTCATAATTAAATAAAAGATCCTCAACTAATCTGGAGATCAGCAGAAATCAAGGGCAAAAGATGGGTTTTGGTTTTTGTGCATATTTAAAGAAAGTGATTCGTATTTATTTTAAAGACCCCATTGATTTTGCAGAGACAGTAAAATAATGGTAAAATAAGTTATGGTAAAACAGAGAGAAAATGGCTTCAAAGCAGTGTCCTTAGATCACAGTCTTGCTGCATTTGGAAGCATATCTTGTATTAGTTAACATACGAAAATGGGAAAAAAAGCTGCACAGATTCCTAAGTAATTCTGCCAGGACATGGGCAATGCCAAGATTCTGTGTAAATTACTCCGGTTCCACTTCCTTCCTTATCCCCACATGAAGAAAAGAACTGTGAAATATTTTACATTACTTGTACATAAAGTATATTAGATATGTTGATGGCACCATGTTCCTGCATCATTTTTAACATCAGGAGACAAACAGTGCTTCATATTGCTTAGCGAATGTTTGCACAAAGTCCAACCATTTTAATAACAGATACTTTTTTGGGAAATGCAGAATTAGAGTTCTGATTTGTGTAAGATGCTAAAAGCCCGAGAGTTTATTGGGTAATTTAGAATGCATACAGGAGCAGGGTAGGAAATCCCAGCTGCTGTGCATTGGCATTGCTCCACTGGACAACGAGACAGACCAACAATTTTTAATCTGAACAAAAACCTTCCAAGGATTTATGGGCTAACAGTGTTGTAGCACTGGAATACACAGGGCACCTGAGGTTCAAATAGGAAAGCATTTCCTGTCTTAGGAAAATCTTTGCAGTTCCGAAACTCTTCCTTACAGAGGCAAAGAGAGGGGGATACCAGAACAACACACCAACTAGTGGGTTAAAAGGCTGTATCAGGTGAGAAGGGCACTTCTAATGGAAAAGACTCTTGTAACTCCAGAAGCTTCTGGAAATAGACTCAGTTTTGTAAGAGATTATACCTGAGGACAGAAGAGATCTTACTTCGTGTTTATTACTTTGAAATTTATATGATTTCTGTTTTTCTCCCCCACCTACTTCCTCTTCTGAGGTCTGAGAAAGTAACTTCAAAATCTTCTTAAAAAGAAGATATAAAACTTTAGTACAGAGATGTGTTTTTTGAAGTTGACAACAATCCTTTCAAAACTATTTGTTTTGGCATGCCCTCTTGGTGGGAAAGCAGTTTTCTAGAACAGATGCAGAAAGTGAACAAAAGGGAAACATAAAAAAATCATGGTCAATTTGTAAAATAAAAATGGAACAAATGTCCCAGGAATTACTGCCTTCCCACCCCTAACCCCTCGCTCCCCCCATATTCACTCAGCTTTAAATCGTACCACGCTGTGCAGCGGCTGACTGTATTGTGCTGGAGTTCGTGACGCCACAAAAGCCATACCATCTGCTGTCTGCTCGCAATTAAAAGGATGTCTCCCCACTTGAAATAGAAGGGAGCCATATACCTTTCCTCTGTGAATGTTCTCCCTGTTCTGTGATCAGCATTCAAAACACAGGGGTGTGGGAGAAAAGCACTCAACTGTTTTGTTGTTGTTTATATGTGTGTGTATATATATATGTGTATCAGTTACAAATTCGAAAGATTCAGGAAAGAAACAGAGAAACTTCCTTTGCAGTCAGTGTTACCTTTGCACCTGATTTAAGTGTCTGTGAAATGATTCCGCCTGTTCTGAAACTACATTTAACACATTTTAATTATACTCCTTCAGCTTAATCTCAAGCTTGTGCAGGAGCAGGTAACTGAGAAAGAAACTTCCTTTAACAGCTAGGCCCGGATTCTTAGGCCTTCTGTAGATAAAGTAGTGTAGCATCGGCACAGAAAGCAGTGAAGTGGTTGCACACACAAAATCCTCTGTCCTTACTGCCAGGGTAAAGCTAAGTAAGCATTGGTTAAGCTGCAACAGTGTAAACTCTGTGCCATTAACAGATGTAAAAAACCAACCCTAGTAATTTCACTCTAACATAGAATCATAGAATTGCTCAGGTTGGAAAAGACCTTCAAGATCATCAAGTCCAACCACAACCAAACCATACTACCCTACAGTTGTTCCACTGGTGGGCTGTGAATGAGCCTTTCTTGCTGCTTTTCATAGCTGGCTGTGTAAGCCTCTGGTTCAGAGTCTTGCACTCTGCTTGTGGCTCTGCATGTTCTGTACACTGAAAGATGACCAATGTCCAATCCCCACTGTGCTTTTTGGGACTGGGGAGCACTGACAGACATTGTCCTTAGGTTAGCTAATGAAGGCCTCTGTCTTGCATCAGGCTCTCCTGTTTTAGAGAGACATATGTAACTCTGTGAAGAAGGTAAATGAACTCAAGCCATAAACCTGTCTGTTTACATTAAACTTATTACGGGCCAATGCCATTGGTGAAGTAATGCCATATGGACCTTGAAGGACAGATCAAACTGGATAAGGAAGACAGCACAGCTCTGTCAAACAGGAAAAAGATAACCAGATTATCAGAACAATACTTGAGCTTTTACAGTCTCCCTCTTTATAAAGATTAAATTATACTGATAACTGCCTTGTGATGTGATATAAAAATGCTGACAACTACACAACTCTAAATCAGTAGAGCTCGCCTGCATTGGGAATGGGGGAGGCATAGAGCCAGCATGTAGTACAGCAAATTACAGGTGAATAGCTACTTGACTGGGTGGGTCACTCTAAGTACAGGTTTATTCACCTCCAAGGAGTTGTGCACTACACTGCACATGTTAGCTGCAGAATATGTTACAAATCTCCATATAAAAAATAAAACTGTATGGTCTTAATAACTGTGCTTACTCTGCCTGGGTGCTTGGAATCAGAACAGTTTAGAACAACTTTTGAGCAAATTTCCAGACCTGTCCCTGCAGAGGAATTTTTAATGTGCATTGTGAATTTGCATCCATTTTCTGCTCACTCAGTCTGAAATAAATCCTCACTTTAATTTCTGCCTTTTTGTTATAAAATGTAATGAAATTCAAGACAGTATTGGAGAATTCAGAATTTCATTATGTAGTCTTTCAAATAGTGAATCCAGATAACGTTTATTCCAAGAATAAAGGGATGGAGACCCTCTGACTTCAGTGAGGTTATGGTCACTTGCACAATTGCTAAGGTTAGTTAACCAAATTCCTCTCTCTTTGGTGTCAGCTAAAAACTGTATTCATTAATGACCCTACATTATGTTTACAATATTCATGGTTTTCCTGACTCTTCAGAGCTGTGAGCTTGTAGCATTACTTCTGCAAACCTCTACAGCAGTGCTTCACACTTGGTGGGCTGGGCACCAAGCAAAATGATGCAGAATGACCCAGTCAAAAAAAGAATAAATGAAAATAAAATTATCCATCTTTTTCATAATATGTGTACACTTTATTATGTATTTAATCCATTCCATCTACTACTGTGTAGGTGCCTGCACACTGATGCTAGCATCCTTTGTATGTTATGCTTTTACTTCACAGAACTGATTTGAAATCCAACTGAATTAGCTATATCTGAGACTAATGGAAAAATAAAGGGTGTTTCCCACGTAAAGGGCAGGCACGATGCAGCAGTCATAAAGGAGAAAGACAAAAGAACAAAAGAACAAAAAGCTTCAGGTGTAAACGCTGAAAACAATTTTTAAAACCTAATTAACTTCATTGTAGCTGGCACTACCATTTTCAGTGGAGGGATATGCAGCTGTTCTTCATGGAGGTCAAAGAATAATTCTATAGAAGATCGTGCCATCTGGTGGCCAGCTCCCAAGGCCTGACTGCCATGGGAGGAGCGTGTCCTGCAGTGAGCCCTGCCTACCCACGTAAGCCCCTGACTTCGGTTACAGCACACCAGGGTTTGTAACCAGCCTGGTGCCACAGCTGAACATCCAAGATCAAACTCCAATCTCCTCACTCCCTGACTGCTTAAAACAAAAAAAAAATCCCACCTGAACCAGACAATCACCTCAAAAAAGTCACGTTCAATGTATCATGATTTATACAAACAATTATCTGCCTATGTTTCATTTTTAGATTTTAAGACATATTTCTAAAGGACAATGATTTCCTAAAGTTTGGATTATGGCATCACTGAAATGCCATACATTATCAGCCTTTGCTTAAACACAAATACATTTTATTGCTATCTTGGCCATCGACTGCCTCATATACACTTAATAGAATGCTATAGGTCAGAGGCTAAATGCTGGCTCCCCTGAAAACATGCAGCATCACCTAAAGTGAAGCTATAACTTTAGCAAAAACAATTTAATGAATCTATCTTTACGTGCAAATGTTATTTGTGACTGATTGGCATTTATGAAATCTACTGAGTGGATACAGCTCTCACAGAAACATAAACAAGGGTGTGTGCACTTACAGGGAGCAGGCAGAAGGCAAGGAAGTGGTATACACAGGCTTTGTACATTGAATTTGTCTGACAAAGTAAAAAAAACAAACCAAAACAAAAAACCACAAGACACGCATTCACAATCAAGCTCATCTATCTTAGAAACTTTTCTGAATCACTGATCTAACATCAGCACATAGCAAACCTCAGATTTGAACTGCCAGGACTTTGGGAAAGAATCGAATTATTAATTGCAGTGAGAAGTTACACAGAAAGGCTCGATGCTGTATTTTAATTTGTTAGGATCATTCGAGTTGAAACTGGCTGCTGTAGTTGTTTAGCACGAGTAAGTTTTCAAGAGAAGTAAAACTCTCATGAAAGCTTATACCCAAAGGAAAAGCTCATCTACAGCAAGCAGTTAATTCTCTCTGCCTTCCAAGTCAGTTACCTCTGATATGCAAAACAGCTGAGCTTTCAAATGCTAGTGGGAACAGGAGGGACATTCAGGAACAAAATCAAAGGCCAAGGATATCTTTACTTTCAGGATTTACTTGCCACAGAGTCATAAATATAACGCCTTTACACTCTTTTTGTCATGTTGGAGTTACCCTGCCCTTGAATGTCTCCCAACATGCTTTAAAGTTTATTAACCTTTCAGAAGTGTTGTATAAAGCCAACTGATGTACACTCAAAGACAAAACGGAGATAAGGAAAGTAATTCCATTAGTGAATGAACAAGGTTGAGTGACTACCTTTGAAGTGCTTTTAAAACTGGAATGCAGTTGAACAAGGAGTACAGACTCAGAATAAAAGCAGGAGCTCTCCAGCGAAAAGAAACTTACCCTTAATGATTCTCTCAGAATGAAACTTGATCAGGAAAACCTGTAAATTCTTAATCCAGCTGTATCTGGCAATTCAACAGCCCTCCACTGCAAATGGCTAATGATTATTATTAATTCCTTTGGTATTCAGAGTAATCATTCATAATGAATTCAGAATGAACACATTTGGTGTTAATGTAATGTGTAATTCCATGAGAGTTGTATTATAATTTTGCCTTATTAAGTATCCATTTTGCTTGGTACTTGGTGTTATTACTCTAAGCTCACAAGCAGTGGAAAAGTAATTACCAACAAGATGTGGTTGAAATATTGAAGAGTTTGTATGAAGTCCAACCATTTAACAGAAATCCCCTGGCCAGCTCTACGAGACTTTTACAGGTGACTTAGTTGAGACTCTGCCCTTGCCCTAGATGTGACATTGTGAAGGGCTGAATTTGCCTAAAGAAAACAAGAAAAGATCCTAGCAGAAGCTGAGAGATGGGAACATTTGCAGGGGAGGAAGGCTCAGATCCTGGAGAAATCAAGTATTTTTGGGAGTCCCTGAAAGGAAATATGCATTTTTTCCAGCCAAAGCACTATATCAGGAAAACCTTTAGTCTGCTTGGATCTCCAGAAATGTACCTTCCAGAGAGCAAAACAACTGGTTAACTGGTTCAAACTGGCAGAGCTTCTGTAAAAAGTGATTGGATCTGCTGACCCTGCCTGGTGTTCCTGAGCATCTTCTCAATGGGACTGAGGTCCGGTTTGGGCAATGAGAAAGACAAAAACTGAACATATGAAAAAAAAAAAGAAAAAAAAAAAGAGCACCAGAGTTTTCAGGTGGTTTCACTAGTTTTCAGCTGATTTCATTCTCTGAATTGTTCCAAAGTATGGTCATACCCTGCCAGTACAACAGGAGGTACAAGAGAGGAGGGAAAGACCAATGGTCATCACCAACACGTGGCCCTTTCAACAGCCCAGAGGTGACTGCAAACCACGTGGTGATTGAGAGCAGCCTGAGGACATGACAGCAGTGCTTAAATTGTGGCTGTTCTTGAGCCACCTCTTGCTTTGCGCTGACATGACAGTTTATGCAGTAACATAGCAACCAGAGCAAGGGCTTGGTTTGAATTAAAAATACAAAGATAAATAAAAAGGTTCTGTAGAGATGGATCAGTGCTCTGATGACCTCACCAACAGCTGTATTAGCATAGTGGGAGTGCTGGCATGGAGGAGGACACAAGAAGCTAAGAGAGTCTCTGCACAAGGTGGCTATGCCACTGAAAAATGCTCACTGCAATCATGATCTGAGTTATGCTTTATTATCCATATTAAAAGAAAAAAGAAGTCCAAACTGATGATTGTAAACAAGGCTCTGCAGGGCAAAACCCAAACTGTGTTCATGCTATTGGAGCAACTGATGTGTGCCCAGTTCAGCTCAACTGAACAATTGTTTCTGTGAGCTTAAGGCTCAGATCCTCTGTACTTAGTATCTCACATTGACTGTTCAGAATCCATCACCGAGGTAAATTAAATCAGAAGCATCTAAACAAAGAACTGGGAGGGATATCTGTAATCATTTCAGTCTCTTAGAATTTACAGCATTCTAAGAAGTGTTTGTCTTTGCTATTTAAGAAGGCAGTTTACTCTCTGGTATGTACAATTTTTCTTTTAATTTCTAGTTTAAATTAATTCATAGTTGTTCTAAACACGTTTGTATTTGTGCCAGCATTGCCCTTTCTCTTAAGCACCACTTCCTTTTCTGAGTTTCCCTCCAAACTGCTTTAGAGAGCACTTTTTCTGCTAAACTAAAGCAATCAGGCTAATCCACACCAAACTCTGTTAGACACTTCTCAAGGAACAGACGTCTTATCCCTATCATCTCAGTACTCCTCTCCACTTCCCCTGATTTCAGATAACCTTTTTGGAACAGAGGTGATTAGGACCCAGAACATTTTACAGCTCAGCAAGTTTCACTAGTACACTACCCACCTTATAATAAAAGGTCATTAAGGTACACACTAAAATATTTTAGTTTTAGAGTACAGCAGATACTGGCAACACCTTCTGAATCTAATTGTTCTTTCCTTTCTTCGGGGCTGTTCCCTTTAATTAGTTCTCTTAGGCTGATTTTATCAATTGCCTCCAAAACAATGGTACTGGGGCTGAGAGCAGAAGTAGGAAGTTATCTTGGACCACCATGGAAGACTCAAAGGTTTTTGCTATGCCACTTTTGACAGGCAATCTGGAAGTGCACAGTGAAAAAATAATTTTGGCTACTATCAGTGTGGCTCACACAAACCTGTTAAGATTCCTTTGAAATACCATTTTGGAAAAAAAGCCTTGTAGCTATGGTTTTAAAAAATTCCTATCTGACATCTCTACAGACAGGAATCATTACAACTACCCCTTTTGACTTTTTTGATCAAAAAAATAACAGCCATGTCTCCTTTATCTACATAGTTCACATGGAGTGTCATAAAGATTTTATTACTTGATAATATCTATGTGATTTTACACAGTGATGCAACAGGACAACACAGTTTCAAGTGGAAGCTTATTTTCAAGGTAAAATAGTCTAATTTGAAGATTTGTCACATGTTTGCAGCCTTGTAAGCAATCATTATTTGCCACCAAAAGGGGGGAAAAGGCTGAAACCCAATATAAAACGAATGTGCCTCTACCTGCAGTTAACATTAGCAGTAACTGCTGCCAGGGAGGGTCACTGAATGCACGTTTCTGCAATAGGCTGTCACTGACACATACCATCCCCACCACCACATTTAAATTCCTCCTTAGCCACAATGTGTTTTGAAGGCATCAATCATGCCCTAGAACTCTTCTATTTTCATTCTTCTCATTTACCTACAAAACTCGCACAGTCACAACAGACATTTATTCAAATGAGGCTTAGAAGGCAATGGGATAAATATGGGACGAAACCAGGACATGGATGCTTCACAAACTTGCCCTGCTTCTGCAGTACAGATGAGTTCTGCACTGACTGCTGGCAGCACGCCTCTCATGATAGCTGGACAATTTTCTGATATCAGACTTAGACTTTCTGCATTTTCATATGCACTGAACTATTTGCTTCTTTTCCTTCTCTCCTGCAGCTCCCTATTATAACTGTGCACCAGCAGGCAGCATGTGCCACCTCAGAGACTCAGCAACTGATGACTGAGTCTACAAGTGTTGGTTTGGGTTTTCTTGGAGAAATGCAGCTCGGAACTCGCCTTTAAGTTTACTGAAGTCAATAATAAACAATATATAAAACCATGTTTTAACTTGTTATTTCCATAGGAATTCTGCTAAGAGCTTCTCTGTTTCTCCACAAGCATTATAAAATAATCAATCAGTTTAAGTGCTACCTGCTGGACAGAGGACAGATTTTCAAAGTCCATAAATTAGTATATTGAACAGAGAGATCTGAGAGTTCTTAAAAAGTGAAAATTACAAGAAATTATTTGCCCTTTCTCAATTTCACTCACGTAACTGGCTTATTAACCACAGGCTACTACTATGGTTAACAAAGAAGGAAATGATGTTTGTTGTTAGAAGTCCATCATCTAATTAATACAAGAATATTACCGGTCAGTCTTGCAATACGAAATATTTCCTTGTGTGAATTGAGAATCTAGCAGGAACTGGAGATACGTTCAGCATTTCACAGAACTCCGTCTCCATTAGCTTCACTTCATGTCACGTTTACTTAGTACAGAAGACTGATTTGCCTTGGTAAGGCGATGTTTTAAGAGAGACCATATTTTAAAGCACAAGCAGATTTGACTTTTACATTTGTATCCGTTTCAGATTTCTACCATTTAGATAAAGAGTTATTAATTTTAAGTAGTGCTTCAAGGAAGAACAAAGACATTAAGAGCTCCTGCCTTTTCCTTGTCTTTCTCCTGCTTTAAGGAATTGCTGTGTTGAAAGAGGGACAGCAATCCAGAGAGATGTGAAAGGGTCTGACATAACACCAGCACCTGCAGTCCTTATGATATTCAGTTTGACATCTTCCTTATTTTCATGTGTCTTTACTTCTGTAACTTGAACATCTCTGTATCTGGATCATCAATGGTTACTGAACCAAAAGCACAAAGCAGCTGAGCTAAAGAAAGGCCAAATTCCCCACTTGGCCTGCCAGGGGAACTTCAACGCTGCAAGGGTTACCCAGAGTTCAGCATGCATGGAATAAACACTGCATACTTTATTATGCATCCTGCTTTCCAGACTGCTGTTCCCCCAGCCCTTCATTATTAAAGCAATAGCACTGTGTTTTAAATACAGATTATGTCGATTGCCCCAGGTCAGATGAGATGGGATTAATGGGCAGAAATCTTGATTCTCTGCTGTCTAGAGACGCCGCTCCATCTTTTAGGTATAACCATTTCTCCAGCACATTGCCCTTTATCTCCACTGATTTTACTGAAATGTATTAACCTCCACCTATTGCACTTGTACAGCCTGCTGCTTTCACTGTGCACACAGGCCCCAGGAGCAGTTCCATTCTGCTGCTTCAGAGGATTCGTTCAGCTGAAGTTTCTGAATCTCTTTTAAGGTCAGCATTACAATTAGATATATCAAGGCAGATCCGTTTTGCAGTTGACATTCCTTGTATTTTAAAATCATGTTTATTCCTTCCCTCCCATTTCCTTCACTCTCTCAAGCTTCTCCTCAGTTCCCAGCTCCTGCAGCTCATCTCAAGAGCTGGATGGAACAGACAGCTATCTGGTGACAGCAAGAAGTTATTTGCTCCCTCTATAAATCTGGCAGAAAAAAAAAAAAAAGAGATTTTGGCTTAAAATAAAGAATCTCAAAGCCAGACAAGGGAAACCAACATTCAAGTGTATTTTTCTTACACTAGCACAGGTTTTATAATGTGCCACACTAAAAGTACTTATACAGGTTAATGGTGCAAGCGCAGTACAGAGAAGGACGCATTTCTCTTCTGGAAGTACAACAAAAGCCGTATTTTTCTTTGCCTGTGAGTACTATTTTGGGCTTCAGCTTTGCTTTGATCTGTCTGATACACTGTAATATCTTGCTGAATATTTTACGAAAGATTGAAATTATTTATATTTGTTTAGATACACATTTAGCACAAGAAATAAATATGCTTTCATAGCAGGGAAAACGTATACATGGTATGCCATCACCTCACCATCTCCAAAAATGCCATTCTTTGCTTCTGCTTTTTCTATTAGCTGCTTATAGTAGAGCTAGTCTGCAGTGTTCCTCTCCCAATGGGTTTATCTTGGCTCTATTTATTCTGGATATTGATATGCTGGTATTAGTCAAACAATGCTGATGTAAATCTGGGAAAATGAGACCATGTTGTTAACAACTGTGATTTTGATCTTAAATCCTGGAATAAGTAATATTTTTCCAATATTTCCTTTTGGAATCAAAAGGAAAATCTGGAATATACTTGAAAATCCAAACTTCATCTCATAATATCACACAGCAGTTTATATCCATTTTCCTCCTACACCATGAGAGATCAGTAGGGAATACAAAAAGAACTGCTTATTTTTTAAAACTTCATTTTTAACCTAAATTTGCATTTCTGAATGGCTCAGTTTGGAAGCACATACAGATCAGTTACTGTTCTTAGGGTGCTTAAAAATTTAGACACGGTTCAGTGACTGGAGAAAGTCATCTCTGCAAACATCTTGGTTCCTCAGACAGAAACTGTATTGGTAACATTTGTATGAATCAAATAAGCCAGTTGGATCCCCCAAGAACGCACGATTCTCGCACCCAGGGTAATCCCTGGCACTCTTCAGTGAGCATGCTGAAGTGCTCTAAACTCACCATCCCTGAATCTCTGAGATTTCCTGCCCGGAAGGCATGGCCTGCCACAGCAGCCTCTGGCCATCAGGTAGAGAACTCTGAATCACACTGCCATCTAGTGAGAAAGCCTTAATTCTGCTCCTTGGCTGAATAAACATTCAAACAAGCCTCGGACGGACTTCTGTGCAAAAATCTGTAGCTTACAAGGTCAGTTACAGCTTGTGTCCTGAAAGGCAGGAGAAGAAGAAACTAAAAGACTTAAGCTCTTCCAACAGCAGAATTTTTGTGGTATTTACAAGACTGAGATACAGGCAGATTATAAACTTATCAGCTGAAAATGCTACACCATCCTTACTAAACAGTACGTCTTCCACAAACCTGCAAAGCTCCTTTCTTTTTTTTTTTTATCTGCTAGAAGCACCTCGTGAGATTCTGTAAGCAAGCCATTATCGTCTTTGCTTTAGTCGGCTCACTTAACACATAGGGGCCTTCAGCGAAAGGACTGCCTTGGTTCAAGGTGGGATGATTTCTGTTTTCCCAGTGCTTGTTTTCTTTTTCTTTTTTTTCCTACCAAGAAGCAAAATGGAGAGAAGAAAAAGCTTCATGCAGAATAAAGAGGGTGGTGAAAAAATCAGGCTACAGCATAGAAATCTTTGTCAGCTTGCTAATGCTGAGATGTGTGCTAAAGACATTCTGATACTGATTTGAGTTGCGAGGTTTGTCTCTGAGGAATTAAATATAAATTTCAAGCCTTTAAATATGAATTTAAAGCCATTTGTGATTATTAATGACTAATTCTTTACAGTTTTAATACAATTTTTCTTCAAGCTGTCAGTAACCTTCACAAATAATTGATCTTCCCAAAGTCACAGAGTAGGGCGTGTGGGTTCACTACTACTTAGCACACCTGAAAATCAGCTCTCTCCATCTCCTACAATAGTTGAGTTTCTCTCGTGAGCTTCTGCAACTATGGGATAGTCTCCAAGGGTGTGCTAGATGTAAGCCACTATCCTGTTGTATTCTGGAGCTGGTAAAACAGGCAGGCTGAAACAACTGTTTGAAGAGAGAGAATATAATTCATCCTGCTCTATTAATCTCCCTAGAACGTCTGGCCGATGCAGGTTTACTGTGATGTTTTACATACCAGCATTAAGTATTTCATGACTTTCATTTTGGCAAATGGTTAGAGGAAAAACAAGAGTGAATTCCACAATAGAGGAATTCGAGTTGCTCCAAGTAGAAGTACAACAGGAACAGGGAAAAGAAGATGGGGAAAGAAGGCTGCCACATGGTAAATGTCAGAGCTAATCCAAAGTGGGAGCCTATCTCCCACTGAACTATATTGGAATCAGCAATGAAACACTTGTAAGAATAGCTTTAGTTGCTTTTAATTAACGTCTCTGGCTTTCCTTCAATTTTAAGCCTAGTTTTCACATTGCCACCTATGGAAATGTTCTATATTTAAGGGCAAAACATATAAGGAGAGGCTGAAGGAATGCATTTGTCTCAAAAGTCTTAATCCTTGTGAAAAGACGATTCACCATAAAAATACAAAAATACTCCTCCACTGCTGTACGATGGCTTACAGTTAAGGCTACCTCCAGACACTGGCATAGAAAAAGATTAAATTCTAATCAAACATAAATGGTCTGTGATACAGAATCGAAGTGCCTAAGTGGATTTTAAAGCCAAGGGAAAACTACTGTTCTCCACTGCTGATTTCAAAACCAAAAATCTACAAGTCTAACAGAGTTTTTCTACAAGCCATCCGTACCCTTAGGCCCAGCTTACACCTTTGCGTACTTTTCTTCCCCACAGCGTTGCTGTTTGTAACCCGAGTGTCAGTAAGAGCTCTTTGGCCAGATGCATTTAGACCTTCTTTCTGCACCCTAACTCTTCACAGCTGCATCACTGCCTCTGGTTTCTCCTCCTAAAAGAAATGCTTAGTACATTATTGTTACATGCTGCTATTCTGGTGCTTGCACAAAGGCTGGCCACAGGGCTAGACGGGAGATCTGCTTTCCTTTCCCCCTTCAGTCTCCTCTAAGCTCAAAAGTAGATTGCTCAGAAAAGACGCGCTGACTATGTAGATCCCTGCATAAAGGAGTAATTCTTGCAGAGAAGCAATAATCACCAGAGCGGGCTGCTGGTCACTGAGTGATATTCACAAACCTGGGAGCAGCAGAAGAGGTTTTTGTTCAGATCCTGTAATTAGGGACTGAAAAAAAACCAGAAATGTAAGGCTGTCACAAGGAGCTGCAGTGAGAAGTAGGTGCCACTGACTTGTATCTACCTCTTTATTCCTCAGAAAGGATGATCAGGCTAGATTTGATTTACATGGGGTCAACAAAGCACAACAATTCAGGAAGAGAAATGGCTTGAATCAGCTTCACAGTGTCTTGCTGCAGTGAACTGGAAAAGCTCACAAGCAGGAGACAGGCTGAGAACACAACCAGGGCAGGTCCTCCTCTGCTCAGTCTCTGGTAACTGGAAACACGACTAACTGATAAAAGCATTGATTACTGAAATTCTTTCAGTACTAATTTTCATTCATCTGTTTGAGAAGGAACACTTCTCCTACAATAATGGGATTTTTTTTATTTTTTTTTTTGGAAATCTTTTTGTCTGGTCGGTGCTTTCTCTTAAGTTATTGTGACCTACATACAGACATGATCCAAATAAAGCCGCCTCTCTTGAATTTTTTATGTGACATTGCTTGGCTGAGCCAGCTCTGGAGTTGCTGTGGCCTCTGTTTGATTTTCCTCACACCAAGTCAGATATGATTCTACATATGTTTATTTGTTTTCTGCACTATAAAAATGAACATTTAAATCTCTCAAAAAAAAAAACCTAGAGAGTTTGCACAAAGGAGGTGGCACTGACAGACACACCCTTGCTGCTGTTGCTATCCTGAAGCATGAAAAGAGAAAGCCTGGAGTTATACATCTGCTGCAAGAACTGAGGCACACAAGGAAGTTCTGTGACCTAATGCATTACTGGTGAGCAACAGTAACTGATCCACCGTTCCCTTAGCTGCCTGCCAACATGCAGTACAGTGTGCTAGCTTAAATCATTTCCACCAAGATAGTTTGATGAGGCTTGAATGGCACAAAAAATTACCCCAGGGATAGGGAATTCAACCCTTGCTATTTAAATCAAGATTGGTAGGATCATTACTACCTGACGACCGTTCATTAAGCATGGATGAGATAAATTTGGTAGTCAGTTCAATTCCCAGTGGCTGGAGACTCGCGGAAAACCCATTTCATGGCACAAAGGTCTATTCCATCTGGAATACCTCAGGCTATGAATTGGTCTCTGTATGGCATCCTGGCTGGAAGCAGAGACATGTGCTGCCTTTCCAGAACACGCAATTCACTCCACAGCTGGCATTCTGACAGACAAAAATCACCAAGAACTGAACTGCCCAGTAGGATCCCCTGCCTTGTGGTTTGTCCCCGTAGGTCAGGGCTGAAGCTCCCTCCCGCAGACAGGGGCTCTGTCAGGGCTCAGGCTGGAGCAGCTGTCTGGACATGAAGCAGTGCAGATCCCACTGCTGTCAGTCTGGCACCTTTCACTAGCCCTACATTACTCAGCAGTTAGTTAGAGAGAAACAACAGGCATTCAGCATAGTAGGGGAGAAGCAGCTGGCTGGAGGATGAAGGAATAGAAAGAAGCAATTATACCATTATGAGTATCAAACAAGCCCACATCACTCTTACTTGTTTGTGCTTGGGGGTGCAACGCCAGCTCATATCCACCTTTGCTGCTGATTGTTTTTTTGACAGAAATTGCTCCCTAAACAGTCATGTTCAGTGATTATTTGTCTCCTTCCTTCTCTCTCTGATTACAGCCAGACTGGGATATCCCTGATCCGCATAGAAATGAATATTTTAAAAGTCAGTGCTGTCCTCAAAGGGGCTTGTGCACCATTAGGTCTCCAGATTTACTGCATTAGCAAAGAACACTGCAGCAATGAAGCAGCAGCGATTCGCTACAAACGAGGAGAAAAGAACTAACAGGAAAGGATTTTGTCTTCATACGTACCTAACTGAAAATTAAAATGATCACCGAGGTCCTGTTTTTATATAAGGAATTTTCACCAAATTTTGTAACCAAGCTTACAGAGCCAACTCTATTACAGCAATGCTTCTTGACTCAGCACATGCACTGTATTTTGCCTGTGATCATGAACAGCAGCGAACTACTGCTATCAAAAAAAACCAAAGCAAATTAAAAAATAACATTTGATGGTTTGCTATATAATACTAAGTCTCATGTTTCAAGTCTCTGCACAAGTCGCTTTCCCACAGCCAACAGCAGCTTGTGCAAAATAGTAACTATTCTCAGCTGTACATGACAGTAGCACAGATTTTCCCAGAACTATGGAGAAAGCACAGTTATTAATTGCAATATGTGTACCCAGGCTGATACAGTTGGCAACAATGTTGATGAACACACCACATGGGTTACTACTGGAAGATGTGCCAGGGCATCATCGCCTGCCTTCAGAGTTTGGAGTGCTCTGCCTACTTCTATGGTGTTATGTACTTATCCTATTCCCTCCCTAAAAGGCTGTCCAAGTCACAGGCCAAATCTATTCCTTTCTAGGTGTTTTGCTTTATGTTAATCCAAAAGCAATCACACAACATAAAACATCTGTCAATTTCTCCTCCCATTCACGGTTCTCATACCTCTCGTGGATATTCCCCAGCTCTACTGAAAGAAAAGCCCTGAAATTCACTTTCAATTCAGTTTTGATTCACTGGGTGGACCTTCTCTCCCATGAATCATATACATTTTGGTGGTTGTTTTATGCCTATGACTGGCTTCACTTGCTTAACTCTCTGAATTCACTCATATTTTCCATCAACTGAGAACAATTTGAGAGCTTATTCTGGCTTGACCATATCTGACTCACTCTGGGTGACTTCAGAAGTTAGAATCAAATTGAGATTAATGTTGAAAAACTATAGTCAAATCTTAACTATAATCTCCCTACTGATATGACAAGGAATTCCTGGCCTCCAACGCAAACAGAAAGCAGTATTTATCTGATCTATCGCTGGTCCAAGCCTGCATCAATCAGCTGGTTTGGTTTTATTTCAAGCGAAAAACATAATGGCTATTATGAAGCTCTTTTATACTCAACTTTTGCCATCGAGAAAAAACACCTTAAAATTGGAAAAAAAAAAAAAAAAAGAAGAAGAAGTCACTGTACCACAGAGATAAATATTTTAGAAATTCATACATATATACTTCCAAGTTTCAACCCACGATGGAAAAAAAATATAGAAATAGCAGCAAATTTCCTTAATAGAATCACAGACTGGCTTGAGTGGAAGGGACCCTAAAGACCATCTAGTTCCAACCCCCCTCCTGCCATGGGCTGATCACCACCCACCAGATCAGGCTGCCCACAGCCCCATGCAACCTGGCCTTGGGCACCTCCAGGGATGGGGCATCCACAGCTTCTCTGGCCATCCCCCCCTGTCCTATCACTATGTCCTGTCACTCATGATAACATCAGCCAAACCACAGCACACTATCAGCCTGTGTAAAAAGTCAGTCCCCCTCCTGTTTATAAGCTCCTTTTAAGGAGCTTTTTAGAAGGCACAATGAGGTCTCCCTGACTCTCCAAGCTAAACAAGGCCAGTTCCCTCAACCTTTCTCCATAGGAGAGGTGCTCCAGCCCTCTGATCATCTTGGTGGCCCTCCTCTGGACTTGCTCCAACAGCTCCGCATCTTTCTCGCCCTGGGGGCCCCAGGCCTGGACGCAGTACTCCAGACGGGGCCTCACAAGGGCAGAGTAGAAGAGGACAGTCCCCTCCCTCACCCTGCTGCCACCCCTCTGTTGATGCAGCAGGATGCTGTTGGCCTTCCAGGCTGCCAGCGCACACTGCTGGCTCATGTACAGCTTTTAACCCACCAGGATCCCCAAGTCCTTCTCTGCAGGGCTGCTCTCAGTGACTTCTTCTCCCAGTCTGTACACGTTTGTGACTGCCCTGACTCAAATGCAACACCTTGCACTTGGCCTTGTTGAACCTCGTTAGGTTCTTGTGGGCTCACTTCTCAAGCTTGCCCAGGTCCCTCTGGATGGCATCCCTTCCTTCCTTCACATCAGCTGCACCACTCAGCTTGGGGTCACCAGCAAACTTGCCGTGGGTGCACTAGGCTCCACTCTGTCATTAATATTCATTGTTGACATTTTAACAGTGGCCTACATAAGAATTTAAAACACTCGTACAAAGTTGCAAAGAATATTCTAAGTGAGTATCCTAGAGGCCAGGTGAAAAAAAAGGGGGGAAATTCTGAGGACTTCACTGGGTACTTGTTCAGCTCTTTGTCAAACTCCTGTTTAAATTAATACAAGTTTTGCCTGAACAGAGATCTCAAGGAGTGTGATACTCAAAAGCAAGCGAGCTGACAAATACTTGTTACTAGAAAGCTTATTAAAAGTACAAAAATGCTACAATATTAAAATCTATTGTACTTGCACAGTTTCCAGGCCTAGCAAGTGAAAATAAGTCCTTTTTTCCCCTCTGATTAGTTCTGTTGTGTATGACATTTTGTTCATTGTTTTAGGACACAGACATATATTGTGTTGTATGATTCATCATATTCTTTTTGCTACAGAAATGTATCACTTGATGACAGTACACATCATGAAATCAAAGTTGCATTTCACAACATTTTTGTCTTTCAAATGAATGTCGAAGTAGAACAAACAGATCACCCAGACATATACCAGACTGAAGAACAAGGACAGTGATAGAACACTCAGTAAACATAACATACTATTCAGCTGGGGGGGATGGGAGAGAAGTAATACCAAAATTGCAGTGGTGGTGCTCCAAGCATTAATTATCTAAAATGTAGACCTCAAAAACACGAAGAATGAACCTTGTACGAGATGCAGATTGCTTACAAGAAGTGCTGCAATCATTCTCAGTCTTTTCCCCATAATAGATAGAATGGCACAGCACTGTTTATTTGTTAACAGTTTTTCTCTCTTCTTATTCCATTAGTTAGGTTGAGTGCAAATAGAAGAATCTACAATCTTGTAAAAAACAAAACAAAAAAACAAGAACAACAACAAAAAATCCACAGCTATTATATGCCCTTCATTTTCAGAAGGAAGCATTTCTTCTGCTGTTTAATTTACATATCTTTTAAATTAGTATAAACCAATCTGAGGGAAATGCATTTTTAAACCAGTTCAATTTCTGCAGCCTTCTACATTTTAGAAACACGGAGAAAAACAACTACACTTCTAACCAACCATCCCAGTGGAAAGAAAGAAAGAAATTTAGGCTGGCAAAAGTAACATCTCCTGGTAGGCTATGTGTTATTGAGCATGGTGGTTTCAGCTATAATAGCAAGGAACTCTATCTGTAAAAATAAACTGTGCTATAGAGCAACATCAGCATACCCTAGGTACAGCAGGCCCGGCCCCATTTTGTGATAAGCTGCCACATGGGGAATTAGATTAGTGTAATTTGAGAGAAATGCAGCATAGTTACACCAACATACTTCCTCACAAGGATGGTGAAACAATTGTTGAAAACTTGCATTTTTCTTTATTATCAGCTGGTGGGGCTGGAGGGGAGAGTTTCAGTTGGATAACTTTTGTCATACAGATTTTCTTGTTTCCAGAGATGCTCACACTGCGTAGCTAATTCAAAATCAGGCAATACTGCTATTGCCCCAGTGAAATAAGGCAGTGTTTAAACAGTCTGCACTATTTTCATGCATTCTACTGCCATTTCAGGATCTGGAGTACCTAATGAGCACCACTATTCCCGTTTCCTTCCTTAAGGCAGCCATATGACTTCACAACTTGTTCTTTAGTATTTAAATTGGCCAGTAAAAAGAAAATGAAGAGGAAAAAACAAACAATCGTGGTGAAATTGACCATTTGCCTAGAAAACAATGTTACAAGCTTCAGTTACAACATTGAAACTCGTGGCTTACTGATATTTTGTAGAAAAGTACTGCAAGATACTTTGTAGAAAGTATATACATAGTCTCAGTAGACTCCATACTGTGAGTTGCTACCGACCAGGCAGAAAATGACAGGACGTTGGTACACGAGAAAAATGCAAGCGTTCCTGATGCTCTCTGCGATAGAAAAAAATGGGGCTTTAGCAAGAACTGCAGAAATCTGAACCATCTCAGGGCAGCTTCCCCACAGAGGCACATTCACACAGTCCTGAAGTCAGGCTGGCAGGCCCCACGGCCCATGCACGGCTCTGGAGAACAGCGTGGTGGGGTAGAAGCCCTCTGTGAGACAACACAGTCTCCCCGCTTTGGTCCTTGTAATGCCCACCTCTATAAAGCAACACTTCACACTTTACTGAAATGCTCTGAAAACTCTGAATCGAGTTTTGCTCGATGGCCCAAAACAGCCTGCCAAAACTCTTCCCAGTTCCCACTGCCAAAACAGCCCTCTCTGAACATAAACAAAAATTCATTTTTGCACACTATACTTTTGGCAACAATTCCATAGATTTCAATTGTCACACAGAACACAGACAATAATCATGACAAGCTACAAACACAAGAGCTGAAATGTAAGACCTAGCCACTCATACCTTATGAGCTTCAGTTAAAAGGAACAACCAACATGTTTTGCAAATTATTAAGATCTGTTCTAGCTATATTTTCTGCGTGCCTTTAGAATTGCCAATGGACAGATGTGCGGAAGTCATAGCTAAGCTATGACAGAGATGCTGTTATGCCTTTCTTTGTATTTGTGATTTCATAAACTAATTTGTGATAAGAACAAGGAAAAGAACTGATGCAGTCAAAAATGGAAATTAACTCTGCATTCCCACAACTTCGGGAAAGGCAACATTTATTATCTTGCAATTTTTTTCCCTGCTGATTACCACGTGTCCTTATCAGCAAAATAATAATTAAGTCTATTGCATTAATAATCTCTGACACAGTTTTGTGGACCGGCTGCCAAGCACTTGCCCTGGCCTAGCAAACCACAGTGGTTTACTGATTACAGCTTAGGAATCACAACCTATTTTATTTTGGGGATGACGGAATGTTTTTTCTATAGTTGTAAGGATTGAGCTAAACAAAGTCTCTAAATGAAGGCAACACAATTTCCCAACCACTGAAAACCAAGCAGATCCTTAAAAGATAACAAAGTAAGCTTTTAGCTTGAAGAATTTGCTCAATTTGCAAACCACTTGCAAATAGCATTTCCTCAAGCTACACATTACCATCAGATAATGCGGTAAAGGCAATTAAGGCGACCTGATGTTACCAAAGGAACTGGATTGCCATTGGCCATGGTGAGTGCTGCTGATGAGCTCTGAAAAGAAGACAGGCCGAGCCTGAGTTCTCCATAAACTGATCCTACCTGGAACTAGATTAGGTGTTGGGTAAGAACACAAGTAAATCAGATGTACAGTACCAGTGGTGGACACTTCTCTGTTCTTGAAATGCTCTTGGTACAAAAGGTTTTATAACTTAAGATCCACAAGAGAACACAACATGATTTGTTGACAAAGATAGGTAAGAGAACACAATATAATATACTGAAAAGAGCAAAATGGTTTAAAATCTAGAAAGAAATAGCAAGTCCAGTAGTACAGATACCTTAGGAATCCGGACATAGCTTTCACATTTTCATTTCACTGTGTTAACGACTGAACTCTGCAGTTTTGTGTCCAGACTGCATCTTTTACGCGCTCTTATTTCAGGAGACATTGAAAGTCACTGCATGCCAAGTATATTTTGCTAATGTGCAGGGTAATGTTTGTGATTTGAAAGCAGTGCAGCATTTTCCCCCTCACAAACTTTATGTTCACAGAGATTTAGCCAAGAAAGGTCCCTGCAAATTTAGGAGAAGGTCCCAAGCCTTGTTGCTGTCACAAATACAAAATCACTCTTGGAATTAAGACATGTGACAACATAGCCTTACAGCATAGCTATCTTTTTTATTCGGAGAAGGAAGGTATTTCCCACCTGAAACTCCAAGTACCACACAATTCTTGATCCAGATGAAAAGCTGTTCAGCACATGGCAGAGAAATGCAGACATTTCTCAAGATTAACTTCACAGTTAAAGATGAAGTGGGATGAGAGAACTCAGCTTCAGTGCTGAGCACTACATGCATCCCTTTAGGCAACTAACAGGAAGGCACCAATGTCCTCAACTAGTACACTTCCCACTTGGGGGAGGAGATGAAAGGGGGAGAAGGATATTTTAGAAGCTAAACATTTCTATGATCATTGAAAGTAAGGACATAAGGTCCACAAATTCTCCTCCCGAGCTACAAACCTACTCACTAAAAAGTTTGACCAATAGCAATCCCTGTAGATTAGTTCCTCATATACTGCTCCTCAATATCTGGTATTTTAAAATTAGTAATAACCTTGAAATTTCTATTAAACACTAGAAACAATTCATTATTTTTATTAAAAATACGCAGTAGATTGAGATAGGCCATCTGAGGTAGATATTCAGCATCAGAGAAGCAGAAAACACTTGCCTATGATGACAGCATTTCCTGACTTGGGAAGCCATGTATGTCAGATGAGCCCTGTGGAAGTACAAGGATGGACAAAAGGCAGAAAGAAAAAACAGACACAAAACAAAAATGAAAAATAATCCTCTAGTAAAATGTCACTAAAAAAATCTGGGGAAAAAAGTCTGGCATCCAAAACTGCTCTGATTTTAGTCAAAGAACAGAACATCTGATGGAAGGATGAAATGTGAGCATCAGCCACAGACATTAACATACACAAATGGGCCACGACCCCGCTAACTGTTGTCAGCTTGCATGTATGTGGTGTGTGCACTTACAGACACCAGGAGGGACAAATTCATCCTTGATGTAACCGGATTAAGAAGTCAGTGAAATTACATCAAAATGAATATTGCCCTGAATATCTCTGCATTGATGTGATTATATGGTTTGGGAAGACTCCAGCTCAGAGTGGCTTTTTCGTCACATGAGAACCACAGACTTCAATATCAGTTTTTTTCTTTTTTTTTTTCCTTCTTCATAAAACAGTATCGAACTGAATGACGTTGCTAGGTAATAATCTAAAGCTTTCATTTCTTGTTTGGCCTATTTAGGTGGAAAGGCTTGAAAGACTTGGATACATTGCCCTTTACTCACATTTATTCTTGCCTTTTAACAGTTAGAAAATCTCTACCACAAGAGGCAGCAAGAATGAAGGTAGGGAATAATTTGTAATTTGTGGATTAACTCGATGCATCTGAAAAACTAATCACCTTGTTACCGTGTCTTCATCAAGGATAATATTACAGCACATTTTATCCTCAAGTTGTTTTTAAATGTTCATTGCAATTAAGTCCTCATCACATTTCTATGAATGAAAAGTTATTGTCCATATTTCACAGCTAGCAAAGCTGAAGTTACAGTAATCATAAAAAGGACCGCGTCAGGGATGTGCGGACAACTCATGTCTGCTTCAGCTAGGGAAGCAGAATGGTTCAAAATCATTACTGTTCAATTCTACTCCTGTTGTTGTCCTATCTTCTTAGAATATGCCAGCACAAAATCTGAAATAATAGATTATGCTGGATTACCTTAAGTAATTAAGGTCAATATTTTACCAGTCTTGTTACTCCCATTCAGCACAAGGCTTATCTCCAGGGACTACAGCCAAGGAAAAGCTGCACCTCAACAGTTGTAGGTGCTACTGAACTTGGGGTCAGAGCTTGTCCACAGCATCAGAAATGCTATTGCATTTCCACAGCCAAAGAAAAAATAATTACTTTGATATATAGTTGTTGAACGTAAAACACTTATAGAATTCAGGAAGTTATGGCAGAAATCCAAAATGAACTGCCATACTAGGTCACTCATACTTAAGTTTAAGCCTCCCCATTTATCACTGGAGCTAGGGTAATGTCACCAAACAATGGCAAGGAGTGAAGTTTGTGCATACCACGCCAATACTGCATTACATGCCAACATGTCAGCAGCATACGTGTTTCAACCCATAACCTTTGTCAAACCAATTAATTCTTGAACAATATGGCCATTAATTTGAAACAGGTATTTTCACACTGAGCTGGGGATCAGGAGAAGGACATTAAAGGTATAATCTGGGTTTACTACTCAAGGAAGATAAAATACAGTGCTTATACACAATTCAAATGCTCTTTCTGGTACTGCAGGAAAAGCTGCAAAATCTGTCAGTTCACGTAGTAATTTGTATTATGGCAGCAGGTAAAGGTTGCAACCAGGGTTTGGTCCATCCCCAGTAACTCTGTGGAAAGAAGGTGTAGGAAAGGCAGAGAAACATTTCAAGAGTACTTGCACTTAGTGCAATTTGGTCCATTCCCTCCAAAAAAATTTCAAAATGGCTATGAGTCAAGAGCAGCATCTTAACAGACTGCAATTAGTCAGCGGAAACACACTCTGAGAAACTTGGTCTCAGTTCTGTTGTGAAGTGAGTAACGTTAATTGACAGAGAAGTAAAAGATTGCCTTGTGAAGACTTGCAGAAGAGTTCTCCCTTGGAAGAGAAGCAATATTTTGAGGTACTGAGGTACACAGAGCAGTTGGAGTGGATTTACACCATCTGTTAGAGCAACTTGGGTTACACCACGCTGCATGCTAAACCAGCCTTACTTAGTTACATGCCTGTATCATTTACAAATCCCAGCTGACTCAGGTAGTATATGGGCTTAGTAAAGGAAAGAAATGAACACCAAAATGGGCAAGTAAAACTCTCAATCTACATTTTAAGCGTCGTTAGAATTGTTTTAAACTTTATCTAAAAGTCTGAACCTGGTCTAAAAGTTGGTTTTTTTCCCCCTCAGTACAGTCAGACAAAAGGGAACTTGAAAACTTGGTGTTACATCTACTAAACAAAGAAACAGAGGGACAGGAATATCCTTCTTGAAAACATTTTCTCCCTCGTTCCCCAAGTAACCTGCCCCCAACAGGTATGTAAATCTAACTGACAGCTTGCATAACTTCTCACCAAAAAAAAAAAAAAAAGCCACAACATAAACAAAATCACAATCCAACTTGTAGGTAACAGTTGTGGCTGTCCAACCCAAGTGTAACAGCTTTTGTGTCTATCTTTGTCCCTTCACTATTTCATTACACACAAATTTGAACATAGATGTATTCCAAGTCAGATTTCAAAAGAACAATGAATCTCCTAGATCTCTCCCTGCAGCAGTATGGAATTCTTCAGCGAGAATGAAAATAATGATTTAACATCTAACCCACACTCTGTAAACAACTAATATTAAACCAAAACACTCAAAGAATCCTAAACAACAGATTTGATGCCAGATATCTTAAAATGAGTAACACAATAAAGTGCAGAATCCTCCACTGGATAAAAGGACTAAGTACTTGTAATTGAGAGCAATGTTTCAGCCAAATACCAACTACTATTGGATTTTTATTTTTTCAGTTACCCTGACACTCAATAAATGTTTTTCTGCCAAAGAAGAGGTGACCATCTGTCAATAGGGAATATGTTTCTTCACAGTTGCTGAGCAAATACTTCCAGCTCCCATTTTCTGGTACAAAGAACCAAAGTTTGCTGTGCTCATCCCATAAGAAAATCAAGTTGTGTGCGATTCGATTGACACAACAAAACCTACAAGCTGTTAAGAAAACGACTGATGGGCTGAAAGGAATGTGAAACATCTGGTTTACTTACAGATTTCCAGGAAATATTTGTACAATATATTTTCTTGCTGTAATCTTCACATAAGACTTAAGATCTTCCTCAGTTGCAACATTCTTTAATTCCTATTAAGCATTTTCCAGCCACATATTTGACTAATACTTATTGCAGTGTTTATTTGCCACAAACATTCCAAGGGGCTTTCTCACAAACAGCGTTCTTAAATAATTAAAGGAGATGGAGGAAAAATGAAACAAAAATTAACGGAGCAAGATGTATTCATGGAGAAAATAATTGTATTTGTACTTTAACTAGAAAAAAAAGGGGAAAAAAGGGAACAAGTCAAGAAAAACAGAAATTGTATGAGTGAGAACAGAAGAGTCAGGCAATGTCAGAAGTAAGACTGCATGCTTAGTTCCTTGATACGTATTTGTTTAGATAGCCTTTAAAAAACTAGCTGTATTTCTCTGTATTGTCATTCATTTTTTGGATTTTTAGCCATACGGACTGCTCTGTTTCTGAAGAAATATTCTGAAACTCCCTTGCATACATAATATTTACAAGATACACTGCATTACTTGAAATATAATTTGTGATCATTTAATCATGCTGCAATTATATTTTGCCAGCTGGAGACTTAAGAGCCGCAGAGTGCCTGGCTTTTGATAAATTAGCCACATATCTTTCATTTCTATTTATTCACTTCATGCTCTTCAGACAGAAATCTAGAAATGTTCTCTTCCGTAAGTGTCCAAAAGAGATGAGACAGAGAGCTAAGCTAGAGCTTAGAATGTAGATATTTGCACAGCCTTAGTTACAAGTAGCCCCCTTCATAGTAAAGAATATCTAAACGGCCATGCACAATACACAGAATTTGTTAAATTAGGCATTCCTGACTGCAAGTCAGAAGCTAAGGAAGAAGGAAACTGAATTATGAATTATTGCTCTTGAGGTATATAGCATTATCAAATTTGGCAGAATACTGCCATTTATACAACTGAATCTGTGGGTGATTCAGAAATATCCTAGCGATTCCAAAAACATCACTCACATGGCTTGGTGCAGCACCTGCCACAAGATAAAAGAGGACACGATGGCAGGTAGGCGAAACCAAAAGGGACCTTCGAAACCTTCCCCTCAGATGCAAAAGTGACTGGGACTCAACCGCGCTGCAGAGCAGGGCTTAACATATTCCAGCTGCAGCTTAGTACTTAAGGCTACTGCAGGTTCGACTGCAGAGAGAAAAAATACACAGAAGGAAATATCAAAGTGATCAAGATATCCTAGGAAAAGTACTGGGAGAACTTAAGCTGTCTGCTTTACATTGCCTCTCAAACACAGCACCTCCAAGGGCTGGTTTTGCCATGGAAACCGTACAGGGAAAAGAAAAAGAAAAAAGAAAGCTACTTACTGGTGCTGCAGCAGCTTGAAGAGATTCTGCCACAGCAGCAAGGGTACCTGGAAACAGCTGCTACAGTTCAAAACTGCACTATGGGAATTACAAGTTGCATGACAAGGCCTCGCTAAGAAAGCCTTGTGCCATCAGAATGCAGCATCCATAAGAAGAACTGTTCAGTAATAGTTTCCATGGGCAAACTCTTGTGCTGCGTGAGCCACTGCTCATGTAGGATGCTGGTTTAGCACTGATATGGGAAAAAACTGAGTCACTCAGTAAATCATTTGAGTGTTCTCTAGTGACCTCCAACTCAAATTCAGGTAAGGTGCAGACATGCTTATCATAGCAGGACCATATTTATACAAGTAACTGACACAAGTGGTGCTATAAAGTTCACAGAAAAAAAAAATCAAAAGCTATAAATAAGAAATGATACATTTACAAAGTTATTTCTCCATTTAAAATTGAAGAGGTAAAGATTCAGAGAATCCAGAATAATTATCTAATTCCTGTTAGAAAGGAGCTAGAATGTAACAACCAGACGGAAGATCCTTAAAACGATCACAACACAACAGTAGTTTCACAACTAAATGTATGTACAGGAAGTGGAAGCAGGGTTGTGTAGCCTGGGAGGAATACAGGGCTGTTGTCTGCGTGTGTAGAGATAGAGTTAGGGAAGCCAAGGCACAGATGGAGCTGAACTTGGCAAGGGATGTGAAAGATAACAAGAAGGGGTTCTACAGGTACATAGGCAAGAGGAAACAGACCAAGGAGAGTGTTCCCCCTTTGATAAAAGAGAATGGAGAGCTGGCTTCCTCAGACACAGAAAAAGCTGAGGTACTCAATGAGTGCTTTGCCTCAGTCTTCACTGGTGGTCAGGCTCCCCATGTCTGCCTGAATCTCTAGGTGTGGGTGTAGGGAGCGGATTCCACCCCACTTAACAGTGGAACAAGTCCGAGACCTCCTCATGCAATTGAATGTATGTCCATGGGGCCAGATGAGATCCATCCCAGGGTTCTGAGAGAGATGGCTGATGTGGTTGCCAAGCTGCATCCATCACATCTGAAAAATCATGGCATGTCAATCACCATGTCCCAGTGACTGGAAAAAGGGAAACATTACTCTCATTTTTAAGAAAGGGAGAAAGGAAGACTCAGGGAACTACAGGCCAGTGAGCCTCACTTCTGTGCCTGGGAAGATCATGGAGCAGATCCTCCTAGTTGCCATGTTAAGGCACACACGAGACAAAGAGGTGATCCGAGACAGCCAGCATGGCTTCACCAAGGGCAGATCTTGCTTGACCAATCTGGTGGCCTTCTATGATGGAGTGACAGCATCGGTGGACGGGGGAAGGGTGATGGATGTCATCTACCTGGACTTCTGCAAAGACTTTGACACAGTCCCTCACCACATTCTGCTCTCTAAATTGGAGAGGTACGGATCTGAAAGATGGACTATTTGGTAAATTAAGATTTGGTTGGCTGGACGCTGCCAAAGGGTTGTGATCAATGGTTCTATGTCAGGGTGGAGGCCGGTCACGAGTGGTGTCCCCCAAGGCTCAGTCTTGGGACCGGTGCTCTTCAACATCTTCATCAATGACATAGACGATGGAATCGAGTGCACCCTCAGCAAGTTTGCAGATGACACCAAGCTGAGCGGTGCAGCCGATACAGTAGGGGGAAGGGCAGCCATCCAGAGGGACCTGGACGGGCTGGAGAAGTGGGCCCATGAGAACCTAATGAGGTTCAACAAGGCCAAATGCAAGGTGCTGCACTTGGGTCGAGGCAATCCCAGGTATTCATACAGACTAGGGGAAGAACTCCTCAAGAGCAGCCCCGCAGAGAGGGACTTGGGGGTCCTGGTGGACAAGAAGCTGGACATGAACCAGCAGGGTGCGCTTCACAGCCCCAAAGGCCAACTGTGTTCTGGGCTGCATTAAAAGAGGAGTGGCCAGCAGGGAGAGGGAGGGGATTGTCCCCCTCTACTTGGCTCTTGTGAGGCCCCATCTGCAGTACTGCGTCCAGGTCTGGGGCCCCCAGCATAAGAAAGACGTGGAGCTCTTGGAACAGGTCCAGATGAGGATCACCAAAATGATCAGAGGGCTGGAGCACCTCTTCTCTGAAGAAAGGTTGAGGGAACTGGGCTTGTTTAGCCTGGAGAAGCGAAGGCTCCAGGGAGACCTCATTGTGGCCTTCCAATACTTGAAGGGTGCGTATAAACAGGAGGGGGAGTGATTGTTTACATGGATGGATAGTGATAGGACAAGGGAGAATGGTTTTAAACTGACACAGGGGAGGTTTAGGTTAGATATTAGGAGGAAGTTTTTCACTCAGAGGGTGGTGATGCACCGGAACAGGTTGCCCAGGGAGGTTGTGGATGTCCCATCCCTGGAGGCATTCAAGGCCAGGCTGGACGTGGCTCTGGGCAGCCTGGTCTGGTGGTTGACGACCCTGCACTCAGCAGGGGGGTTGAAACTAGACAATCATTATGGTCCTTTTCAACCCAGGCCATTCTATGATTCTATGATTCTAAATGTCAACACAATGTTCTTGGCAAGGCACAGTTGCTCTTGCATTCCCTATCAAACCTAGAGAACTTAATTAGAAATATTTCAGACACACTGAAAAGATGCATGACTCTCCTATAAATTCATCATCTTGGAACTGAAATTCAAGATCCCACTTGCAAAAATCCATAAATGTGAACAGACACGAGATCACTGTGCAGAAGCAGCAGCTAGATGGTAAAAACTAGCATATCCCAGGATTCATAGCACAAAAAAACAATTTTACATTACAGTTGAGTGTCAAACTTTGAACAGAAGACCAAATCCAAGACAAAATATACAGAGGTTTACATTCCCACAGGAAAGACAGTTTAGACTACTTGAGCAAATGTTTTCTTTTATGTGAAGATTTTTCAATACCACCTTGTATTTATGCTAAAACACTGTGAGATTCTGGCTAAAAGATCACTTAAAACATGAGTAATAATTTATTCAATTCTGTTTGCTAAACAAGAACTTTGAGCAGGAAGAAAAAAAGAATTTGATGTCTAAAAGAAACAAGTTCTCAATTTACATAGATCTTAAATTCAGGCAACAGTCCCCAAGCACATTGCTCTGGGCACTAACAGAGTCAACCAATGTTTGCAAACCATGGAAAACACAAGCAGCATTGTTTTAAAGCAGGAAAATTAATCTTTCAAAAAAAAAAAAAAAGAAAAGAAAAATGTGACGAATAATAATTCTATAATACTTAAGTCCATTTGAAAAACTTGCATGAGAACGTTAATTTATGGATAAAGAGTTGGAAATTACATTAAGTACTGGTTTAGTCGCAAAATTAATAGAAGATCCAAAGAACTTTAAGCTTTCAAAAATACTTGGCCTTAGCGCTCAAACTGAGAGAAAACGCAGCTGGATGCCTCAGCAGATTGGTCACTAATTTCCCCAAGAGAGCCTTGTTAACATTTGTAGACCCTTCCCCATGTTTTGAGAATACACAACTTCCATGTTTGAATTGAGCAACAAACATACCTGGAGAGTCAAAAGGACAGATGTTTGACTGAGGAGATCATTTCAAACCAGCTTAGTGTACCTTTCTGAATCACCCTCCTGAGAGTGCTTCATCTCCCCACTTAACTACAGAGCTCGTAAACCAGCCATTTAATTTAGGCACCTAAATTAGGTCATGTAAAATGCTGCTCTCTGACCAAAACACTCTTGAAAAACAAACTTTCTTAGTCAATTAGTCCATGTTAACCAATTAGCGTATTCCAGAACAAATCTGCCAGCCAGAGGGGCTGCCAGCCCACCATTAGGTTTGCAGCTCCAGCAAGAAGGAACTGGAGTTATTTCACACCCAAATCAGGCACGAGGCAGCACGAGCACTGACAGAATGCTATCCCAGCCCAACAGCTTCTTGTAGCTACACTGATACCTGTCTTGTCCAGAGCACTGCAAAGGCTGAGTAACCCTGACAATACTTTCCAAACAATTTATGAACTCTGCTTCGATTTTTTGGTTACTTTTAAGATTAATTTTGCTTTACTGAGTCTCCAACTCTCAGTAAAACTTATTACTCTAACAGGGCACTAAAAAATTGAATCATAAATGAACTAATTCATTCCATACTACAATTTTAAATACTGACAGGCATCTGTAGGAAAAGGGCTGGCACTTGATGTGCTAAGAATAAGCTATAATCAGTAAGTTAATTGTTCAAAAATAACAACCATGGTTTGTGAGACACTATATACCCAGCTTTTAGTGCACATTAATTTTTTTCTTTAGTTTATACTAAAATAATTATTTTTTGTTAAATGACAGTTATAATGTATGCACCCTCATAAGACAAGACGTAAGGTATTTGATCCTAGAATATGATATATAAAATGAAATTTTGCATCTTTAATTTATTTTATTTCACTACGTGGAGATACTGTGTGAATATCATGGGTACCTACAAAGGTACAAATTTCAGAAGATGACAGACATCAGTGAGGTTACCCACACTTCTTAAAAATTATAAAATAAGTGTATGGGAGCTGCTGAGTCACAGCCTGAACCACTGATTGAGCACCTGAAGGAAAGACCCAGTCAGCCCTGGGAGCACAGATGAAAGCAATTCACCTCTTAGGCCTCATTTAAGGGCTGACTGCCACTGAGGAAGGATCTGTTTCTGGAGATCCTTCCTTGGTGGAAGCTTTTTCCTGTGAACTCAGAATCTTCTGATACAGGTGAGCAATTTACTTCCTTTCCTTTGTAGCACCTTTTTATCCTGCTGGTCCTTCCACCTCTTTTGTAACGCCTTTCTCCATCGTGTTGATCTTTCTGATTACTACAATAAGCATGAGCCACATCAGCAGAGAGTTAATGCCAGTGCCTTGCCCCAAGGGCTCACTTATATTTGTAATTTTTTAAGCAACTCAATCTATAGTAATTGATTTAAATCAATTTTACATAGACACTGGGCAGAGCCCCAGTCATTGATTTCTTCTCTTGTTCCTGAGAAATTTAGCTGCTAGTTGACTTTTCATATTCCAGAGTAGACTTCCAGGGCATGTCTGCATACAGAGAGATTTTATAAATCCTTTATGATCATTCACAAACCTAGCAAACAGAGCTCAACACTCATATGGATACAGAACTCAGTTATCAGACATCATTAAAAAGACTTTTTTTCTTTGCAATCAATAATGGTGTTCTGGAACAGCTTATATCTAAAGTAACTATTTTAAGAGCACTGCTTTCCTAACTTCTTCTAGAAGAAGCAAGTCTGCAGCATACAACAAAGACCCAGCCTTTACTTTATTGTCTGCTTATGCTCCTCTGAATTACTTTCATACGTTGGCTTTCATTGGTGTACGGGAACTGCTGAGTCATGGCCTGAACCACTGACTGAGCACCTGGAGGAAAGACCAAGTCAGCCCTGGGAGCACAGGTGAAGGCAATTCACCTGTGTGACCAGAAGGGGTGGAGCCTGGCTCCACCCTTCTGAGGCCTCATTTAAGGGCTGACTGCCACTGAGGAAGGATCTCTTTCTGGAGATTCCTCCTTGGTGGAAGCCTTTCCCTGTGAACCCAGAATCTTCTGATACAGGTGAGTAATCTACTCCCCTTCCCTTATAGCACCTTGCTATCATGCTGGTCCTTCCACCTCTTTTGTAATACCTTTTCCATCGTGTTGGTCCTTCTGATTGCTGAAATTGGTCACATTTATTTTCTTTTTGAATATGAAAGCCTTGAAAATGTCACAGTAGTGGACCGTGACTTGCAAACATTAAATGATTTAAAAATGGATTTGGTAGCACAATATAAAACTGTTGTCCTTAAACCACGACCTACGGAGGGTTTTTATGAGACTCTCAGACTTCGCTCAGGGTCACAAGGAATTGTTGTCACTATGACAGCCACAGGAGTCTGTTACCACCATGATCCCAATCTACAAGTGGAAAAACATTGCATTTCCCACGGTATGTTATTTTTTAGCGTTGCTCCTGTTAGCAAACAGGAGCTGCTGGGTGTACACAAAATACAAGCCCTTTGATGAGTGGAGTCACAGAATCTGAATAAGTCTGTTAGAGTTTCAAATTGTAAAATTCTAACCTAAAATTCTGATGTACCAGTCTAGATACCAGGAAAAATACCTGCTATCCTACCAAGACTCTGTAAACGCTCCCTGTAATTCCATGTAATCACTTAAGGCTTTCATAAGCCTACACATAGATCAATTGCAGCATCAATGGCCATAGTGAATGCATGTGTATCCAGCCAGCTTGGATACCAGTAACAACAAATGCTGGCTGCTAGGCAATTACAGGGTGCAGCCCTTTCCTGAGATTGCTGTCACTGTTTTAGCTGTAACGGTAGCTAAATGGTAGCTGAGTATTTCCACCTCTGCTGCAAAAGGCAATTTTGGCTTCACTGGAACCCTGATTATTATCTGTTGATGGATAATGTTCCATTACACTGGAAGATGTAGATGTGCCTGCATTTTGTGCTGGACCTTTCACGGCAGTGTACTTTGATTAAACTTGATGCACACAGAATGATGTCATTACCACTATACATCATCTTAAACTATACATGAACACAACTGAAACACACACGTGCTGTGACTATTCATATACTTTGAGATTTTTTATTCTTATTCAGTGCAATAAGACATTTTGGTCATGATAGAAAAAAATCAGCATCAATATCTGGCAGTAGAGGCATTTAAATAGACAATGCTGGCAGACCTGATCCTTATCGTGTCCCAGCATAGAAACACAACACTTCCACCGGTGTATACTGATGTGGTGATACAACCACATCTGCTTTTTACCATAACCACATCTCATCCGTTCACTCACTCAATTCAAGCTTAGTACAACTTCTGCCACTTCTACTCTGCCTAGATGCTGTTAATATATCTTCATACACTTCTGCATTTTTCCTGCCTTCAAATTCATCACTTTATTCACTCCAATTTTATGAGTTCCTTCCTCCCCTGAATTCATAGCTTCTTTTCTACTGTTGTCCTTTTTTGCCAATCGCTGAACACAGACTCATTTTAATCTACAGAAATTGTGCAATTTGTTTCATTAACTTCATTCTTTTTATTTTGGCAGTTTGTAAAGGCTCCAGGACAGAAACAAGGCCCCAGCTATACTAATCACTATGCAAACCAGCCACAGAAAGACAAACCCTATCCTCAGGAGACAACAGGCTATATTTAAAATAAATAGAAATTAAACGGTGATCAACGAAGATCAGGATGGTGAAAGGTTACACAGCAAGCACTTCTTTGTTCATTGAACAAGTTTCATCCTGCATCTACATGCCTACTGCTAAGAGCGTTCCAATTTAGGGGTTACTTGTGGTATCCTATTTCTGTCCACCATTAGATTAGAACGACATACAAATGTTCTATTTACTTCTTTTTACAAGCACATACAGCTCCTTTGAACATGTAAATAATATTAACGAAGAGCTGATTACACATAATTTTTAAGACACCCCCCCATGTTTGACGTGGTTGGGTTGGACTGGTTACCTCCGCAGTTTGTCATTACAATGAAACTTCAGGAGGTGTTAACAAGCCATGCACCTATGTTTGTTTCCCCTGCTTCGCCTAAGGACTGCTGGGAGTCCATAGCAGATTTTAAAGATGAGTTTTAGCATTTTAATGGTAATTGCCTGCCATAAGCAACACTTGATGAAAAGCAGGGTGGATTTCAGTAAGCATTAATCTCCCCGAAGTTTTGGAAGTGGAAATCTTCCATTTTCTGCCCATCCTTTACAGAAGTCTGAATTTAACATAACAAAAAGCCTGCTGGGCTAAGCTATTAGATCTCAATGTCCCATTAGCTCAAGGACCGAGTAGTGTCTTTGTATAAATTGGCAATTTCTTGTGAGCTCCGAATTTAATGCCATTCTTCTACGCCGGGGCACAGCAGCACTAGGAAAATGAACTGGAGTTAACCGAACTCTCTGATAGCACAACTAAAATCACCAACCATCAGAAGTAACTACGCAAGCCACGCTGTTTTACAGTAGGAACCGCGACAGTTCTGGCTTCTCCTGCACTTTGAAACATAGTAGCACTACCTCTCTTAAAAAAGGAAACTAAAATCAATAGGAAGAACGTGTGACAATATGTATCGCTGCATCCTGCCGACCCTGAGAGCTAACCTGATGCCTTTTCCTTCCAACATCAGACTGGAGACGAACAAATAGACGACTACAGTAGCATAGGGAAACCAGCATTAGAACAGATGAGCATAGCTCTAACAAGCAGAACAGTTCTGTGCAGGCAGAGTGTGGTTTGGTCTACTGTTGAAATACAGCTGGAGTACCTCCAAGCACAGTCAAGTTCTTTGTGTAGGAGAGTAATTTAAAAACAGTTCTGGTGTTACATATGAGCTATCTTTACTAATATGTTTTTTAATCTGCGTGAGGACTCAGCTGAACAAGGTAAGAAGATTCTAATGTACCATATGCTGACACAATTGTAGAGGACAAAGGAAATGAAAGAACAGCATAGCCCTTCTTTCACTGGTATGACCATTTTAATTTTTTTTTTTTCGTAATACCAGGCTCCTTCAAGCTAAGAACTCTTTTTTGCATCATTTGCAATTTCTGCAAATGTTTCAGTGCCACTGTTGCGCTCTGCTAGGTGGGACATACAGGAAAAACTGAAATCCTTGCTCAGGGATAGCTTTGAAATGAAGGTAATTCAGTAGTGACAAATCTCGCTATTCTCTAGTATTCTGAGAAATAACATGAAGTCTTAAAGGTTCTTGGACTGCTGCTGTCTCTCGAAGTATTATGGCCTCGGGATATGGGACACATATCTTAGAATTTTGGTCAGACAAAATTATTTCAAAATGATCCAGGCAGTAATATTAACAGTAGGTAGTTTTATGGAAGCTTACCACATCTGATTTCTTAAAAACCCCAGATCATATGTTGAATCCATCTGCTGTTTCTCTGTGACACTGACTGACAAAGCTGTGAGCACGCCTGGGAAAAAATAATTTAGAAAAAATTAAAATCAGTGTCTGCTATTTGTTCCCCCCAGTAAATACATTCTATCCTATGAACTCAGGCTACCAAACAAGCAATATAACAGATGGGGGGGAAAACATCAAAAATTAAGCAGTTTTACCTATATTTTTATAGCATTTAACTATGTTTCTAATGTATGCCTCCAGAAATACATCTAGTTTTTTCCTGATGTTCCTATATGTCTTCATACACTTTACACCATTATGCAAAGCACTATCAGATACAAAAGGGAGAGACTTCATATCTGTTACGTAAGTCAAACCACTGCGTTCAGGCCAACAGAGTGTGTTAATTGTGCTCTTACTCTCCACTAAAATCCTACAGCTAGCAGACTGCAAGACCACACTTGAGCAGCAGTGAACTAGCTGTTATACATTGCTATTTTGCTGTTAAAGTACACTCCAAGTCCTTGTCTATTATTTAAAAAAAAAATGGCTCGCATTGCTGTAATCTGCATATAGCTCTATTTTCCAACAATGAAAGAAAGGTGAGCATACTACAGGCCTTACATTTGATTAACAGTTTCTCCTCATACTTCTTACAAAAGTTTCATTGGTTTTGCACCCGTTATTTATATGCTTTTAAGCAAAAACGTGGGGTGTAGCTCCATTCCTACCCCAAGTATACGCCTGGGAGCAACTTCAAAACCTGCCAGTAAGAAGTCACTCACTTGAACAAAAGGGGATGTTTTGCTTTTAAAGATTTTAGCGTTTTGACTTGTTACTTGCAGCAAATTTTGTGTGTCACTGAAGAACGTATCCCTCACACGAGCATGTGGAAGAAGAAAGGTACCCCTGCTCTGAGACCATCCTGTCTCCTCAGTTGCTCCCATTTCTCATCCCTCCTCCTAACAGTGCTCTCCTTTCTGCTTCTCAAAGGGAAGCAGCTTCTGAAAACGTGAAGTAAATTGTCTTTTTTTTTTTTTTTCAGAATTATTTTTTTGCTTAAGGAGTGGTGCAAGATTTCCTACTCGGAGGAAGAAAATCCCCGCATGACACCAACTATTGATCCCGCCGGGAGAAAACCACTGACTCAGAACATCCCACGGGAAAACGTTAACTCTTTTTCTTCTCTCTCCCCCCTCCCACCTACTTTTCGTCTTTACCCAATACATCCCATTAAGGCAAATTTCATCTTTTACAGTGCTGATTTACTTCACAGAACACAACGAGCCCCCTGCCTCCGTCACGTTTTTTCCTCCTTCCCGCGAGGTGCCCCTTCACTGCTGGTTTCTCTCCTCAGCCCCTCCCCTGGGGCCGGTCCCTCACAGGGGGCCGGAGAAACTCCCCCGAGGCCGCCCTCGTGCCCCCGCCATCTTCCCCTGCGCCCTCTCCCGGCCGCCCGCAGCGCGCATGCCAGCCGCCGCGCGCCCCCCAGACGGACGTTAGCTCCCACCAATGACCGCCTTCCCCTGGGAGCGGCTCCTCCCTCCGCCAATGAAGCGGCGGAGCAGCGGCAGAAGCCCGGCCCCTCTCATCTGTAGCGGCCTGTGATGCGCTAAGCCACGCCCCTTCTTCCTCTTCCCGACTCTCCATTGAATGAAGTCCTCGCTGACCAACGAGAAGTTCCTACTGAGCTTGAGTGACAGCTCCGCTCTCCATTAGGAGTAGAAAGCTCCTTCGCGCCCACCAATAGGCTGACGGGTGCGAGCGTAGGGGGCGGGCTCTCCCTCCCAGGCGGGCGGGGAAGGCCGTGGTTATCGATCCCGCTGCTGGAGGGAGGCGGCGGAGAAGCAGCAGAGAAAATGGCGGCTATGGCTGCGGAGGCGGCGGCGACTGCAGCGGTGCCGGGCGATGGGGGGGCGGGCGAAGCCGAGCCCGAGATGGAGCCCATCCCGGGCAGCGAGGCCGGCGCGGACCCTCCTCCCGCCGTCACCGAGGCCGTGGAGTCGGCGGTGCCCGACGGGGAGGAGGCCGACGGGGGAAAGGGTGCTCCCGGCGAGGCCGAGGAGCCGCCGCCCGTGCAGCTCGCCCGGAGCCCGGCCGGGACGCGGGAGCCGGAAGCCGAAAGGACGGAGACGCCGCCGCCCTCCAGCCCGGAGGTGGGTTCGCCGCAGGCCGAGCTCCGGGGAGCGGTCAGCCCGGAGCCCGAGGAGCGGCCGCAGCCCTGCCCGCCGCCCGCCGCGCATCCCCAACTTCTCGAGGAGCGGCCGCAGCCCTGCCCTACGGCTGCCGGGGGCTCCGTGAAGCGGGAGCCCGGGGAGGAGCCGTCCCGGCCGGAGGAGGAGGAGCCGGATGCTGCCGCCGCTGCGGAGCCCGAGCGCCCGCTGCCCGCGGCCCCGACCGGGGGGGAGGCGGAGGCGCCGCTGCTGCCCGGCTCCGAGGTGCGGGTCACCCTGGATCACATCATCGAGGACGCCCTGGTGGTCTCGTTCCGGCTGGGAGAGAAGCTGTTCTCCGGGGTCCTCATGGACCTCTCGAAAAGGTGAGATCTTACGGCGGAGCCGTCCCGAGCCCCCACCCGGGGACGGGGCCGCTCCGTTCCGCTCAGCTCCTGCCCGCGGGGCGCGGGGGAACGGCCCGAGGACGGCGGCCTCCGCTCCTTCCGTCTCTCCCATCGCGGGAGCCGGACCCGCCCGGGCGCAGTGGGCATCCCCGGGGGCGGAGGTGGCGGTGGCCGGCCCGGCGCTGTGCCGCTGCGCCCGGCGGAAGCGCTCCCGAAGTGGGAGGGGAGGGCCGAGCACATGGGCGCTGCTTTCGGCTCGGGTGGGATTCCCGGCGCCCCCAGCAGCTCTGTGCCCGGGGAGGGGCCGCAGGTGTGGGCACGTGTTCCAGGCTGGTGTCTCGCATTGCCTAGGTAACCTCCTCTATCTGCACGTGCTGTTGTTCACAGTAATGGTTTTCAAGCTATGCCGTTGCAGTCCTGAAGTATGACTGTTAGCGCTAATTGCTCCTTGGGTGCAACGAATGAGGAGAAGTTTAATGGTTCTGAAGTACAATAACAATTTTATTTTGGGGGCTGTTATCACAAACCGACTTAAAGCCTTATCACACTGCGAGCTCTGGGTTTGGCTTTTTTCATTGCCTTCCTGTAGCAGGATTCTCTTGGGAGGCCACAAGTCATCAGTGAGAACATATAGATATAAAGAGTCTAACTGCTATTTACAGGTGAAAATATGTCCTGTTTCTTTACAAAACGTGTAACCGCTATGCAGATACATGGGAGAAAAGTGAAATATGACCAGGATTATTATTTGAGAGAATTACAACGTGTGAAATGTGTCTCATTCAAGATGTAGGCCACACGTGTGTTTGTCGCTTATCACTGTGGTTTACATTGCTACCATCTGTTTAATAACTTGCTGTTATATCAAATTATCAATGTCTTCTCAAAGAAAGGTGCTGCTGGCCAGCACCTTTATCCTAGGCCTAGCAGCTTGGTTGGCTTGTGAAGCAGAAGGCTTTTTCTGGAACCTAACTCCTGGATAATGCCAAGGGAATAAGTTGTACATTTTTAAATCATTGAAACGCGGAGTTATCAGTCTTTCAAAGCCAAGTACTAACATACAACCTGCAAAACGTATTCATTTTGAGTCTGATAGTGCCTCAAAGCAGGTCAGGAGGAGTTAAGTTCTAGCGCTAGCTGATATCTATTCGTTTGTAGGTTTGACTTCTGTACCAGAAAAATCCTGTTATTAATCTAGTTAGGAAGGTGACAAAGCACGTGCTTCTATGCTTGTAGGGATCTGTGTTAAGAAGGAAAATGAAACGTCAGCTTCTCCCTTTCTTGTAGAAGATATGATATCTTCTTATGCACGTACTGCCTGCGAACATCCCCTCATTTGCCTGAGGTTTTCTCATGCCCTGCGGATCCTTCTCTCAAGCAGCAGAGCTGCTGTAGCCCCACGCAGCAGTGGGCATCTGTGGAGTCAAACCCCGGGTCTTCTGCGTTGTGGCTTGGGTAGAAGCGTGCATCTCAGTTTCCCTCATTTTAAGCACAGGCCCTGGGGGAAGCCTTCAACATAAGAACCAGAGAAATCTGGAAAAAGCGCTGTGTGAAGGCCTGTGCCATTTCTCCCACCTACTCTCATGCAGTTAATTTATTCCTTCTCCATCTGTATAATTTTGGACTTCCTGCAGGGGTACTTGTTAACACTGGGATCCAGAAGGTGAAATTAGATGATTAAATCAAAACCATCTCAGATTCAGCATAAGTTTACATGGAAGCAATGGGATTTCTGGTATAGAAGAGAGTGGACGTGGAAAACTGTCTCCTCTGGCTCATCCAAGTGCACAAGAGTAATTTTATAAACTTTCCTGATGCAAATTTTGTTTGCTGTAGATTATTATCTTAAGACCACTGTAGAAGAGTTCTTTGTTTTAAAAAAAAAGTTTGAATTTTGTATTGAAATCACTTTTTGAAGCTAAGGAACGAGTAGACGTGTTCACTATGTGTGCTGATACTGTTTTTCCATACATTCAGAAGAAAATAATTCCTGTTCCTTTTTGGATCTTAATTTCTGCTTTCCTCTTAAGGGCAGTGAAGCTGATTCTTCTATGCAGTAATAAGAAGAGTAAGTTTTAACGAACACTTAAAAAAACAAACACAAAAACCTGTCTGCTGGACTCTTGCCTTGTCAAGGCATGTTCTAAATTACTTTAACTTCAAGGTCAAGGAAAAGAAAAAAATATTCCCGTTAATTCTATCTTCATTATTAAAGTGATGCTTTGGCTTTGCATTTTATTATTGTGAACTTCAGTATGAAGTTAATGGTGTTAAAGGTCTGATTTCCTTCTGTTTCCCCCCCCGCCTCCTGTAAATAGGATGTTCATTTAGGTGTTGGTAAAACAAGAGTACAAGAACCTCAGTGTTTAGTGGACTTTATTCCCTCATTTATTTGAGGTGAGGAGGTATTTCTGCCCTTACTGATGGCAGTGGGGTACACTGAAGATCAACCTGTCAGCAGCTGCACTGGAGCTTCTGAAAATAAGGAGTCACGTCTACCAAGTCCTAAATCAGTATCTTCTGCAGTAAATCATCCTTTAGTGGGGACATGTCACCCTTTTTTACATTACAGCCTTATTGCACAAATTAAAAATGTGATCCTAGTGTTAAAAGATAATGGCAACAGTGGTAATAACATTTAAGTGCCTTATTGCATTCTAGGATGAGGTTCTGATATGGGGTCTGTGGCGTGTCCCCGATGGAGCTGAGCTGATGGAAGAAGCAGGAAGTGCAGCCAACCATTGGGCAGGCGAAGGCAAACGTGTCATTATGTCCAAGTGGGTAGCGGAAGGCTGTAGCCAATTTTCCATGCCGTTGTTCAAACCATCATTGAAAACTATGCATTAGGTATAGGGCTTTTAAGCTTGCCTGTATGCATCGTTTGGCTAACACTGTTTGCTTAGGGTATATGAGATGTTAATGCCACCTGCTGGCTTAGAATTACTGTAAGTCTTGCTGTGCACCTGGAGGAAATACACAGTAAGGAAATAACTAAGGAAAGAAGCAGTTGTACATTAAATGTAGAATTAAAAAGTCCTGGTTCTGGTTTGTTCTTCTAGAGAGACTTTCATTCTCCACTGTTTTTTTCCACCTTCTTAAACTTTAAGTACTGGGGAGGAGGTAGGAAGGAATTAGCTTTGTATTCTGTTCTTTAGCCAACAGTCAGGAATTAGTCTTCGTATGGCGTTATCGTTTGACTAAAATTTTGTTTCTAATCCTATGGATGGAAGGGAGAGTTGTCTTCCTACTGCCTTTCTCTAAGCTATTTTGTGTGACCACGGCAGCTCTTGGGGGAGGAGGCCATGGGAGAAGAGCAGAGTTGTTTTGTGACCTCAAAACCTTGGGTAGCCAAAGATGATCCCTTTATTGCCAGAGGATAGGTATTCAAACTTGCATCTTAGTTGGGATTTGATTGTGGAAGATGAGGAAAGACTTCCTCCAGCAAGATACGAATTAACTGTGTGATGACCACAAACTTCTTCAGATGAGTTCAGATTGTGATAATCCTAGCAATATTTTTCATTGATAATGTTCTTTCCTGGAGTCTCTTGAATCCTATGCTTTTTCCAATACAGTAAGGTTAAATGAACTGTTGCATCCATTCCCTAGTTTCTTTTAATCTGCAGAACATGTTATATTTTTGAATTGCTTACATTGAACACTTAAACCTTGTCTACATGTGCTGAGATTTTGTTGACTTAAACTGCAGAGTGCGCCTGGTGTATTGTAACTGTATGCACCAAGACAAGGGGAGGACAAAAAAAATGTACTCCAAGTTGCAAAAGACTGAAGATCTGCTGATCTGAGAAAGAAGCAGCGGGAATCTTGCCTGAAAAAATGTGGCAAATTTCTCCTTGCTTTAGGGTCTCTTTTACTAACTAAACTTCTAACTTCATTTAATACACAGAGACATTTGATCTTTCTTGTCTAGGGGAAGTTTAAGTTCAATGGAAGTACTGGTGTTCTACAATGTACGTTCTCAGCAGTAAAGAAATAACTGTGTTACTTGGGGTAGCATAGTTGCTGAGTTTTTTCTTTTTCCCAGTTTGCAAAGTGTTCGTAAAATTCATCTCCTGTTCTCTTTGTTTCTCAGATGTGCAAACAAGCTGGGTGGAATGCTAGCATTTAAGAAAAAGCCATAATGCTGCTTTAGTATTTGTTTTATCCCTGGAATACTGGAAGCATAGGTCTGATGTGAGTGTGTGTGGTTAAGACAGTAAATCGCATATACCTTGTGACTGACAAGTGATGCTGAGAGGTATAGTGTCAAATGTAGTTAGCCTCGCTTAGAGCACGAAGTTGGCTCAGAAGGCCTCGTGATACTGCTTCCAACCTAAATTTTTCAATGATTCTGTAATGTTTCAGCTTCTGTATGTGAAAGTAGTTTCTCTTGTATTTCTATTTACACCCAAAGCTTCATCGAGTTTTATTTGTTGTCACTTACCAAATGCCTTTTTGAAAGGCCCTCTCATTCCAAGTTTCCACTTGTAAAAATGGCTGGCAACACTGGAGTAGCTTTAAGGTTTTCTGGTGTAGGTATAAAACACGTTATAACTGCTGCTTATAGTGAACAGACATACTTGTCAAACTGCTTCTGGTTTTGAGCCAGTACAAGGAGTGTGATTTCCATCCACCTCCTTCTGAAACCCGTAGTAATCCCTAATCTTGCTGTTATATGGGGCGAACTTCCCTTTCCCAAAGGAGCTGTAGGCTACTACTGTTCTTTGCTCGACTTCCATTCAATGGGTGACGGCTAAACTGTGCTTTCTTCGTATGGCGTGCTTTTCTGTGTTCCAACAGCATGGGTTGCTGTTGTTTTCTGAGAGTAGCTTAACTTGACTTAGCTTGAAGCGTTGAGAGGACAGAGGTGAAGTTTTCAATATGCTTTAAATGATTTTTTTTTTCCTTTACGATGCTCTAGGACTGATTAATCTCATATGTCTTGCCACCGAGTTGGCTCTTCCATTAGTAAATGATATCTTCTTCAAGTTTCTCGGGATTTGACTGTTCTTTGGGTGATCTGGAAATGTATATTCAAGATACCTTATAAAGTTTTGTAGCTTTGTAACGCATCCAAATGTATCAGTTAAGTATCTGCTTTAAAATGTGATCCACGTGTTTAATAATGCCAACAATTGTAAAAATGAAAAGTTGACTTTAAATAGACCTTCTTCCTTAGAAGCACGACAGTAAAATTGTGGTAGTTAGTAGGAAGCCTAAGCTTAAAATATTTGCATTTCATCTTTAAAATAAGTTTACTTTTGTATCCTTGACGGAACTCTTGAAGTTGCACAAAAATGAAGGGAACTTTGAGAATTCACATGTAAATTCTTTCTAGTGAGAAGGTGAAGGATGCCTTCCCTCTCTGGTGGGGAAAGGAATGCTTAGGAACCATCCGAGTCCCCTTCAGGCTTATCCACTTAGAATTGTTCTGTTTCTACAGTGTCTAATTCTTCCAAGTCTGCGTCAGCATCCTAACTGCATGGACTTCTCTGATCTAGTTTGATGGAAGTTGACTTTGAGGCTACAACTTTTCTTGATGACATGTAATTTCCAAGGAGAGTTGCTCACACTATGGTTCCTTATCATACTTGTAGAGCTCTCATAGAAATAGGCATTTCTTATTGTCTTTGTCCTACTGTTACATTGCTTGGGAGGTAAGTAAAGTTTTACCTGATAACTTAGCTCATGTGTATGCTTTTTCAATTAGGTGCCTGCCACTAAAAGCAGCGTGTTCCACAACAAGCTTTATCACACCAACTCAATCCCATATTAAAAATAGGTGACTGCATAGTCTGTGTTTTGGATACGGATTGTTTTCCAGGGTTCTGAAGTACTTTGTATTGAAATAGCTATGATCTAATTGTATGCTTCATTGACAATTATAATTTAAACCCTCAGCGTGGATATACACGTGAAACAAACATAGTTAGTCCTATGGTACTTGAGCGTGCTGTTACACTCCCAGCATTCAGAGTTGTTGAGCCTTTATCCATGAGATGAAAATTGCTTTGATTGTTTCTTCTCTTAGCTGCTACAGATAATACAGGGTGGACAAGAGTAATGTATTGAAAGGTAATCGATGATTGCTGTAGTCTGACTTAATGGCGAAGATGAGAATTTTGATCAGAATCATTTACAACAGAATTGATTTTAACCCAACACTAGAAGCTGCCGTGCTATGTTGAGATCAGCTCAGTGTTTGCAGACAAATGAGAAATATTTCTGAACCCTTTTAGCACGTTCTTTCCTCTGGCTTTTTGTGGCAGCAAAAAATACTTTTTCCTCTCTTATATATATATATTTTATATATATAATATATATATATATATGTAGTAAAACTTAGACATTGTAAAGTGTTCGGCTCTCCATAGTGGCATAGACACTCTGCCTTGGGATGTATTGCTTAGATGTTTATGTACATGCAGTCGTGCATTTAGTTGATATTTGTTCCTTATCTCCTGCTTACTTAAAAATACTTCTTAACCGTGCTCTGTTTTGCATACAAATTGAACAGTAATTTGTGTTCATTGTAATAATTCTGCTATAGGATTTAGATGTGAAAAGAGTCTCCTCGCTTAGCTTGAAGTACTTAGGTTTACATATCTGTAATACAAATCTCTATGACTTCTAGGTTTGATATAAAAAGTAGCTTCTGCCTCATCCCAGAAGATGCTATGGCTTCCCACTCATTACCTTCCAGTTGGTAAGATGTGGAAATCAAAACTGAGTATTTTTATTACATCTGTCTCTGTATAACCTCCCAAGTTAATTGAAACTTCTTATTCTTTTAAAGATCACTGGACACTCAGAAGGCATCTTATCTATCCTGTTACTTTTGTTATTTAATTGCTATTTATTATTTGCCTTTAACACAGATGTATATAGAAGTTATACGTATATCCCATACCAGATATGATTAGATCCTACTGATTGCTCTGGTTACTTGCCAGCCTTCTTAGAAAGACTTTTCTTACAATGAGTTTTATCCATCTTCATTCTTAGAGCTTTTCAGAGTAAAAAAGGGCCAGGACAGTTTTTTGAAGGAGGAGGCTTGGCAACATGGAAAACTGATTCTAATTCTGACTAAGTGTGAAGCAGGTGCCTTAATTTCTGTTTAAACACCTATTTCTTACTCTTTTTTTTTTTTCCCCTTAACAATTCAATTTCAGATCCTCATCAAGGAATCCTTCTATTAATCACGTAATATTCTGAGGTAGAACTATGGAGAGAAAGAGAGAGAGAGTGCAATAGTGGGCTATACAATGAGCAGCTGGAACTTAGGCGCACATTGATTTTTATTCTATTTATTTATTTTTGATAAGGAAGACACTGTCTTATGCCTTTCCAAGAGTAGCCTTTTTCAGAAATTTTTGGAAGAAAGTAATGTAGTAAGGACAGGCGATACTTCAGGATCGGGATCGATGCATTCAAAAAAGATGTTATTTGTTAGACTGAAGACCAGGCAACTTCTTGTAGTATTTAAACACTGAATACTTCAGTTCATAATTATTAAACTATGTAAATACTGTGCCATGTGTAGTCCTCAGTAGATTTGTTCTGGTCACCTATTCATTCTGCATCTCCTGTTAAGAAGATATGCCACTGTCTACTTTCTCTTTGTGCTTATTCCCTCGTTCTTCTTTCCGTCTTTGTTCTGTATCACTGACTGTTTGTTTCCTAAATCTTTCTGCTGTTGTTCTCTCTTTAATTTCTGTCTAATTTTCCCAAGTTGCACAGCTGGAGAACTTCACCAAGGAGGAATTAACAATCATATAAAAACAGAATGTGGGCATAACCTGCTGTTGGATGGGGCCAAAAAAAAAAAAGACATTCTGCTCTTGGAAGTAACGATCAGTCTCTGGGCATGCCCAATTTATTTTGTACTTCATGTGAACTATGTCTTTGCTGGTCATGTCTTTATGTATTGATGTACAATTTACACAAATCACATTTCCATTTGCTCTTGCACAACTGGTACCAGACATCTGTGAGTGGACTGTAATCTTGCAACTCATTAATTTTTAGGTAGATAGGGTCAGCAAATTCTAGCTCATTCATTAAAACATCACCTTTTGTGAGACAGACTGTAGCCTCAGGAGTTCAGTATGAGTGGTTTTGTGCCCTAATGAAGTAGGTTTGCATCTTATACATTAAAATATCCACTTCAGCTGTCCTGTTCCTCGGCTTTTTGGCCTAAATATTATGGAGCTTAGTGAAGGAGAAGATGGTCTAAGGTGCAGTCATGGTCTGAAATGGCTTTATGGTATCAGTCATGTTCCTGTTGTTCATTTGGGATAGAAGTTTGCACAGCAGAGTTCTTGCCCCATCTAGGAGTTCTGGTTCCCAACTCCTACGCTAAATTAACTGTTTTTCCAACTCTTGTAAATCTTCATCAGGTGGTGGAAGATGGGATCCAGATCTTTTTGCTTTGAAAAAAAAAAAACACTGAAGCTCTTAATGCAAGTAACAGTGAAAATGTTGCTAGTTTTATGGCCACCAGCTGACAGGTTTGGTTTTTTGTGGGTTTTTTTTTTTTTTTTTTTTGCAAATCCTACTCAGATCTGAACAAATTATTTGTCATCCTTAATGAAAGGAAAAGTGTTTGTGGAAAAGCAGCCTCTTGACACTTGGTGGACCTCTGAAACTTTAGGGGATTTAAAACTTAGTTATGAGTGAGTATCTTCTGAATTAATGCCGGACTGTGGGCTGGAGAGATGCACATATCCACTGTTAAATGTTCATAATTCGCTGTAGCCCTCAGGAGTGTGGCAGGCTGCATTTAGTTATGTTTTTATTTCAGGAAGGATATCTGGAGTCCAACTGCAGTGGGCCCAACCTTAAGAGATTAACTTTTGTGGGGTAGTAAGGTATTTTGTGGCATAGGGCGTTGTCACCCTATGCATAAAGACAGATTAGTGCTCCAGCAGCTCGTAGACCAGGCTCTTGCCTTGGTTCCAGGTTTCAAAGGTATGAATGTCATAGTATCTAGGGGCAGGGTAACAATGGCAGTAGTTGATATTTCCTAGCTGTAAATTGTCAAGGGTACAACTTCACCTATTTATCATGGCAAAATTGGTTGACCCTTGTTTGGGTACAGTGAAGTGCAGATGAGATGGATAACTTAGTTTTGGATGGATCGCTTACTTCAATTGCAACTTGAAGTATAAAAAGAGGCTTAATAGATAAGCAGAAGGACAAGTAAGTGAAGGCTTTTGTTGGTGATGGTGTAAAGAATATTCTAACACACTATGACATTTTTTTCAATACAAATTTTGAAGAAATAAGAAGCCAGCATGTAGGTACTTGTCTAAACTGCATGCTTATTGCAGGAATGTGATTGGAAAATAGACCAGCACTCAGCATTTACCTTCAGATTGCAATGAGTGATTTAATGTTTGAATTGCAACCTTGTCTATCATGTTATTACTGCAGTAAGCTAAACCATTAAAATATAACCTAATGTAAGCCAAACACATCTGTGTGTGTTGGAGCTGGAGTCAGGCAGAGAGCTTGAGTGCCTCATGAGAGCTCTGTGTAAGGCTGGTACTGCAGATTGTAGCTTCTAGAGTGGGACACTAGAAAGGTTAAACTGGCTTTTATCATCCCTCCCTTCTTGTCCAAGGGATTGGAAGATATATTGATGAAATATGAATGTATTTATTATTTAACTTTTCTCCCAGGAGGAGACAAGCATTATGCCCTGTAAACTGATGCCATATTTCTTTTAGCATAACGTGCAGAAGGTATTAGTTACCTACTGAGCAACATGCTACTTCTGTTAGTATAGGGAAGTTACACTAACGCATAAGTCTTAGTGGAATTTTCATTCTATTCTCTTAATTAAGGCAGTGAGAAGTCTTGCATGTGTGTTACATAGGGCATCCGAGATCTTAGAACACCTAGAGCTGCCTGCAGAAAAGTAGACAACGTTTAAAAATAGTTTGTTTGCAGAACAGAGGGGAATGATTTGTGCTATATTGAAATTATAAGGGTAGCTTTGCCAGAAGAAACCCAAACTCGAAGTTTTAGGCTGTAACGCATCAAATGGTCAAGCACTAATCTTCTGTGGATGACTATGTGAAGGATGATAGTGCTCTTAAATGCCAGTATCTACATGTTGTATATTTGGCTGAAATCTAACATAAGTTCAGTCTTCTGTGCTATGCCACAAACTGAAGAGTTCTGCAAAAGTTACTCAAGATGCCTTCCGTCCTCACGTAGATGGAGTTGGTGTAGAAATTCAATCTTGTGTAGATTTGGAATTGATGAGGTAGTGTGCTGAGTATGGACTTCGTGTTTGTAAGTGTTTTCTAGAAGTATAAGTGCTGTCCTAGGCAGTATTTTTGGCTATATTTTCATAGGTTGTTGTTGACACAGTAGAAACTGATATAAGTGAAGTTATGTCTTTTGTGTTGTATGCTGACTTGGTTTTGGTGTCTTGCTTTTTCAAAACTTAGCGTAAGACTAAGTCCAATGTTTCAATTTTGTCCAGAACACATGTATTTTGAGTGGTAGCTACGTGGACGGCTTTTAAAATGCTTTTTAATAAATACAGCAAAAGATCCCACAAAACCTTTAATGTTTTTTTTGTTCTCTTTAAGGTTTGGACCTCACGGAATCCCTGTGACCATATTTCCTAAAAGGGAATACAAGGATAAACCCGAAGCCATGCAGCTCCAAAGTAAACCATTCCAAGATGAGGCACAGGTGAAGTGTGAATCTAATGCTGCAGTCCCAGATGACTCTTCTCTCACGCAGCCATCAGAACCAAGCTTAGCTAAAAGCCTATGGACTTCTAAACCACCTCCTCTCTTCCATGAGGGAGCGCCATATCCTCCTCCTTTGTTTATCAGGGACACGTATAACCAGTCAATACCTCAGCCTCCGCCCCGGAAAATTAAGCGGCCCAAGCGTAAAATGTACAGGGAGGAACCCACTTCTATTATGAATGCTATCAAACTACGACCCCGACAGGTCTTATGTGACAAGTGCAAAAACAGTGTTGTTGCGGAAAAAAAGGAAATAAAAAAAGGTGGCAATGCAAGTGACTCTTCAAAATACGAGGATAATAAAAAACGAAGAAACGAGAGCGTGACTACTGTGAATAAAAAACTTAAGACTGACCACAAGGTGGATGGAAAAAGCCAAAATGAAAGCCAGAAAAGGAATGCTGTGGTCAAGGTTTCAAATATTGCCCACAGCAGAAGCAGAGTAGTTAAAGTTACTGCACAAGCAAATACTTCAAAAGCGCAGTTAAATACAAAAAAAGTTCTCCAGAGCAAAAACATGGATCATGCAAAAGCTCGGGAAGTCTTGAAAATGGCCAAAGAAAAGGCACAAAAGAAGCAGAGTGCAACCTCCTCTTCCAAAAATGCACATTCAAAGGTCCACTTCACACGGCGTCTTCAGAACACCAGCTCAGGTTCCCTCCCGCCCCGATTGCGTTTAAAGCCACAAAGATATCGGAATGAAGAAAATGACTCTTCTCTCAAGACAGGACTTGAGAAAATACGGAGTGGCAAGATGGCAACTAAGCCGCAGTCTCGCTGCTCCTCCACCCGCTCAGCAGGTGAGGCCCCTTCAGAAAATCAGAGCCCCTCAAAAGGCCCTGAAGAGGCCAGCAGTGAGGTTCAGGACACAAGTGAAGTGCATGTAACTGTTGATCAGGATGAACACCAGACATTGGGCAAGAGAGGCAGCAAAAGCAATATAACGGTTTACATGACCCTTAATCAAAAGAAATCTGACTCTTCCAGTGCATCAGTTTGTAGTAGCGATAGCACAGATGATTTGAAATCTACCAACTCTGAGTGTAGCTCTACTGAAAGCTTTGATTTTCCTCCAGGCAGCATGCATGCACCTTCTTCCTCCTCCTCCTCTTCGAAGGAAGAGAAAAAGCTCAGTAATTCCTTGAAAATGAAAGTCTTTTCCAAAAAAGTCTCTAAATGCATTACACCAGATGGCAGGACCATATGTGTAGGGGACATTGTTTGGGCCAAAATTTATGGCTTCCCTTGGTGGCCAGCCCGTATCCTGACCATAACCGTGAGCCGGAAAGATAATGGTCTTTTAGTTCGACAGGAGGCTTGTATATCATGGTTTGGGTCCCCAACAACGTCTATTCTTGCTCTTTCACAACTGTCCCCCTTTTTAGAGAACTTCCAGTCGCGCTTTAATAAGAAGAGAAAGGGTCTTTACCGCAAGGCCGTCACAGAGGCAGCTAAGGCTGCTAAGCAGCTGACTCCCGAAGTTCGGGCCCTGCTGACACAGTTTGAAACGTGAACATGGAGAGTAAGGTAGGCAAGAAATCTGGAGGCTCCGCAAAATTCACAGCCTAGTTAGAGGACTACCATGAAGGACTTGCCAAGTCAGAAGTTGCAGTCGGTTGGATGCTCTTTTTATACTAAAGTTGTTCCATTTGTAGCGGTTTCATGGAAGTTAAACAAATTGAACATGCAATCAAAACTAGCTAAAGTGAGGATTTCAGTATTTTTCAAGTGAGAATTTTTTTTAAAGAAAAAACTCCTCAAACACCCAATGCATAGGAGCCATAGCCTCAGCTGAAAGGCAGCTTATTTGCAGGGAATTTTTTAGTAGTTTCTACCCAGTATGTACCTAGTTGCTGTGTGGCAAAGGGTTGACACAAGGGGTGAAAGTAGTAGCTGTGATATTTTATTTTTCTTTTCGTAGGTGGCCCATCAGGGAAGTGTAGAAACGTAAGCCTTGTCTAAATGGTCTTTAAACATGATTTCAAATACTTTCTAATGTATTTAGTCTGGCCGGTGCGAGTTGGTTCAATGCACGCACGAACATCTTAGAGGCGTGCCCCAATCCACGAAGGCCAGTTTAAATGGCATTAGAAGACGTGCTGAAGTTTTGAAGGAAGAAAAATTCACAGAATTAAAGACCAGATTAAATGGGGTTTTATCTTAGTGACCACTTCGTAAACACTCAGCCTTTCTATGCACATGGGGGCACAAATATTAACACTTCAGGGTCTGAGAAGCTGAGAGTGATGCCTGTAGCTCTAAGACAAAGCTGAGAAATTGCTCAGTGTTTGGGATCAAGGGCTGTTAATGCTGCATAGGTGTGAATCATAACTTCTGGTCTTTCTTCCTGAAGAAGTCTTTCAGGCCATTTGCCTGGAGTTTTAGATTAAGAGAGGCTTTGTTTTGAATGTGTAAATAATTGATTGATGAAATTTGGTCAGATTTTCTCCTGACTGGTTGTTCCTAAATTCTTAGGATACGTCCTAGTTAATTACACTTTGTGAATTGTCAGATGTGTAATTGTTGCATTTTGGATGTATCTAACTTCATTTTTTTTTTAAATATTTCCGTTTAAGGTATCTGTTTGCAGGTCAGAAAATGAGAATTATGTAATTGTGTAATGCTCTGAAATGTAAAAACAAACTGTAAATAAAATTGACTAAATCTGAATTATTTGTGTGTGTTTCTCAAAAAGCTTTGAAAAAAATCTAGGATGTTAGAGTACTTGATACGTATGCCGGATTTAGAGGACACCTTTTTAAAAAGTAAATTGTCCTTTTTCGCTCATCCTTAAAGAGAAGTGCTGGTAAAGTACTGTTGGTGTACTTCAGTCTTAATTTTGAGATGAAGCAATTATCTCTCCCCTTTGTTTCAAAACTAGCTCTGTAGAGGGCTTTCTGGAAAGTTCCTCAGTTTTTTTTTCCCCTTAATTAGATTTTATTCCATATATTTGAGTAACAACTGGATAATGTCGCTCGTACAGTGGGGAAATGTTTTCGGTTTTGTCCATCTATCAGAAACTAAGCAGACCCACTCCACTGTTACTTCAGCTTTTCTTGCATGTCTGTTGCTCGATGCTGGGCACTTTCATGCAATTAATTGTACAGATTGTACATTTTTCCCTCCAGTTTTGGTCTTGAGCTGACCATATGTATTGCTCTCTTTTCCAACCCACTCCTGTTTGAGCCTTGCAATGTGTTGTGAAGAATCTGTCAGCATTCATCCCAGAGCAGTTTTCATCCTGGTTTTTTTTTTCCATAATTGCCCACGTAGGCAACCATGACAGATGTAAAAACCTAAGCTTAGACTGAATTTAGATTTTGAGCAGACATGAAAACGGGGGTAAGGATTTAATCATCAAACCCTTAAAATCTCGTAAACTTAAGATTAAATTTTGGATATTCATGATATCGTCTGGTCTTTCCAAAGCATTCGGTTTCTTTAGCCTTTTAAAATTATTCTGTTGTGCCCACAGATCTATTTGAAGTGCAAAGTGTTGAGTACACGGCTGTTAAAATTTCCTCTGCAGTATATGCTGAGCTCTGTTAGGTGCTAGTTAAGCTTCCAATCATGTCAGCTCTTCCTTGACGTTCTAATAGCCACCAAAACAACCAAACCAAACAACTGCTCAATGCTTTTTGAATGTGATAAACACACAATAAATTTCATAGTATGGAAAAAAAAAAAAAATCCTGTTTCACTTCTATGTATTCTTTCCTGCAAACAGAAACAGTTTCTCTATTGAAGTAAATAAGCCTTACTTTGTTACTAAAGCAGAGTGCTTTCTGAAGCCAGGAACCCATCCAACGTGGTGTAGATGTCTACGCTGGTTTCTTGAGGTTTAGAATCTCGAGCAAACTGGTTAGAAGTTGTTCTGAGTGGAGTAGCAGTAAAATGGATATGTACGTTGTTATTTCTTTATTTAAAGTACTTGGAAGCTTTGTATTCTTTTAATTTCTATAAAGTTAGCGTAGTACTAGCGTGTGTGTAGTTGGAAGTTACGTGTTCACTGCTGAGGTTGATGAGCAACAAGTGTGAGGGGTTTCTTTTGATTGCTTTATGTTCAAAAGAACTTTATGAAAGGCCTTTAATGACTTTGAGTTGTGATTTGTAGCTGATTACTCTTTTATGAAGTCTTCCCTAAGTTTCATAGTTTGTGCTAAATGTGAAGTACATCATCACTGCAGACTTAGCAGGTCCCAAACCCAGCAGAGGATTTCTTTCATCACAACACCCTGTTATGTTCCACTGAAAATTTCCTATTCATGGGTCCGTGATTTTTCTTTTTGCTCTGAAGTAGCTAAAATTCTAGATTATTGAGTCCATAATGGAGAAAATGTTGGGCTTAATGTGAAGTCTGGTTGTGACATTAAGTAGCCTTGATGGTAGCAGCATGGATGCTGCGTGTGGATTAGCTTTGAAGACTTGCACAGCGCTGAGCTTTGCCTTAGCTGCAAAAACTGCATTCTTATGTGCACGCCTGAGCCCAGCAGCGCCCACAGCGTGAGCGTGGACTTCTGTCCTTGCAGCTCAGGACACATCTAGCATCTCTGAATTACCTCCACAGCGCAAATGATTTGCCCAATAACTCATGACTGAGCGTGCTTGTGAAGTGCGAGGGGAGTGCATCTGTGTAACTAAGCTGTGCAACTGTTGCAAGCAGGCTGCGTATTGAGAAGAACAGCTGTACAAAGACTGTTTGCTTTCTATCAGCTTGATATAATAAGCAGATGATGCCTTTCTGAATTAAGGAAATTCCTCAGTATAGTTGTATATGCATGATGCTTCCATTTGGGGAAAAAAATAAGGCAGGTAGCGATGAGTCTGTAATACAAGAATGTTTTTCCTTTGAATATCTTTAGTTTTAGTCGAAGCTATTTTTCTCTTAAGATGTTTTATACCAAAAGATAGAAAAATGTCCTTACAGTGTTGAAAAGTGATTGTTTGATGAGTAAAGGTGGGACCGAATGTGAAATATTTATCTTTCTCCAGATTTCTACAGGAAATTGAACAAATATTTGTTATTTTTCTAATCGGAGCTGTAATTTTATGTCAGCGCTTAAATAAGGTAATCATCTCTGCTTGTACTTATTTCCTTTAGACAGCGTTATCTTTGGTCTGAAACCTGCAGAACTGGCAGCTTCCTCACGAGCAGGGGTCTTGGGGATGCATTGAATTTAGGTCAGCTGTGCAAGGCTGGGAAGGCTTATTTCATTTCACCATGTAGGAAAATGGTTTTTTGGGAGCGAGGCTGAGAGTGTTACTAGGTTTAAGAAATATCACTAACGGAGATTGAGTTGGTTTTTTTTTCACTGCTGGGTTTGTTTCTAGTCAACTCTCCTGAAGTTACCTGGTTAATGTTCCCAGGTCCTTACACTGATTTCAGTTTGTCATCTGGAAGCCTTTGCTGACGTTGTCAGGGTACAGCGTGAGCCTGAATTTTGAAAAACAAATAGTGGCTCATCCTCAGTGGCGTTATCATCTGTCCTCATGCCTGTTCTGTGGAGTATAATGTAAAAGAAGCGGAGAAGTCTTCTTGGCTGAGGAGTCTCAGAAAGAAAAAAGCCACCTCAAAGGGGAATGAAGATGGCAGCGTTTTGTGCCTTCAGCCATTCGGTAAAAGTGTAGGAACATTATTTATAAACAAACTTGAAAGCGATCTTGCAGCACAGAGTTTATAGTGGTTAAAGGCTGAGATGCTTTAGTTTTCTGTTCTCATTTTCAGTTTACTTTTTAAGGATATAAATAGAAAGGTCATAGGGAACCTGAAGGAAAAGAGAGGAACTTGGCGTGTTGACTTCAATTTGATAACGTAAGGAGAACTGGGAAAATAATACTGAGAATAACCTGGTACTTCACAAGTGCAGCAGGAGGGAATAGTTCTGTGGCTTGCTACTGGATTTTGGCAGTTTAGCCTATGCTGACATGAAGTGTGTGTTTTTTCTTTTTTGAAATACAGGGCATAGTAAGATACCTGATGGTGACACAGTCAGGCTATACTTGGCAGCGATATCATGCGTTTATCCCTACAGATAAAATCAGCTATCAATAACAAGAGGTCTCCTCGCATAAGTAACTTCCCTAAGGCTTCTGACGTGGCTGAGTTGCTCAGGGATCATCCCCGTTCAGCAGCAGGCCAGGCAGAGGCCTGCACCGTTGGCTGCTCCGGAGCAGCGGTCAGGATGAGCTGACAGATCCAAGCTTGTGAGATGTGGCTGCAAGTATGCAGCTTCAAATTCATACTAATCTGTTGTGGGAAAAAGCTCTGCTTGGATACGTGGCCGTGGTAATCGTAATGACAAATTCTTACTTGATGTTTAAAATACCTCCATTTCTGCTCCTTGCAACGTAGTATTTTAGTTGAATTTCCTTAGTGTGGCCTAACGCTGTGCATTTATAGAAGGTGGCCATTTAACTGGATAAAATAAGATCCCCTTGTAAGATGGTTTTTCTATTCCCTACTCATCTTAGTGGCATTTTTTTCACCTCTTCTAGTTTGAGCTCATCTTTCTTCAACATCAGTGATAAGAACTGTTTCTGGTAATTTATATGAGGTCTTGCAGAACTCACAGAGCAGCAGTGCAGTGGTTCTTCCCTAAATCAGAAACCTCTGGTGACTGCTTTTGGTTTTCAGTTGTTAGATCCTAGCAGTAGCTTGTGGTCATCCTTGTGAGTTACTCGTACATTTCAGTCTTTCTTCTGTAATATCTGAGAGATGTATGCTAACACATACTGTACTTTATACATTTTTTTTTTTTAATTACTGTGACACAACAGCCCCTGTATGAACACAAGGAAAGACAGCAGCTCCCTGGCGTGGCTGTGGAGACAACGGCTTGCAGGCTGTGATCGTGCTTTTTCCCTGCAGTTTTGCTCTTGGCATCAGATCCAGCAGTTGGGGAACAAAGTCTCTGGGTGGCCCTGCAGCACGGGCTGGCTTACTGCCAGGTGCTGACTGCTGAAGGGAACTCGGATCCAAGGCTAATGAAGAAAAAGCATCCGTGTGCTCTTGGTGTGGAGTAGGATAAGCAGCAGCATGGAAAAGGAATGCGATTGATAAGATGTGCACTTTTTTTTTTCTGCACTTTAGAAGACCTGAGCCACCCTGCACATCCAATAGGGAGATAAAAGGGAGTAAGGGATCATCTAGTGTGCCTGCAGAACCCCCCTGCATTGTCTGCAAATGCACAGCACTAAAAACTTACCTACCTGCTGCAATCCAAAGGGATAATGCTAACAGCATAGGCTGCTGGTGTAAGTTGGAGCAAGGAACAGATCAGGATCCCCTGTTTTAAATTCAGGCTTTGCTTTTCCAATGTATGAAGACAAATGGCTTTGTGGAATTGTTGGGCTACAATTGAGAAGTTATTTTCAAAGCCATGACTGGGCACATTTTGAACAACTGTAACTGTAGTGCAGTTTCTAAGTCAGTGGTTTTGGCAGAGGTAGAAGAAAAGCCTGCTGGAACTGCAAGTCTGCAAATACCTGACGGACAGGTGAACAGACCAAGGGGAAATATTTCCGCTCAAATGCAAGCAAGACAAGCAGTTGTAGCTAAAATTACAAGATTAAGCCCTAGAATTTATTTAGAATTTGGTCCAGTTACAGCAGCAAAATCCTGGATGTTGTTTTGAGAGCTGCATAGCTTCTGTAATTGCAAGCTTTTGGAAACAGGTGAGGTTAATCTCTGTCAGGACTGGGTTAGTTACATTCATCCTGCATTTGGCTATGGAATAGAGTTGCTGAGCTATCCTGGCCCTGTCACAGCTCCGTTATCTGCAATTCTGTAATTAACAGCTCTGATTTAGGAAAAAGAATCTTTGCAGAAATGTGGGGATAAGGAAGCATTCTGCCTCGTGTGTCAGGCGGGAATCACACTTGGTACAATCAAGTACAGCGCCCAGACTGCTCTGCATCTCCTGCCAAGGGGCCCCTTTATGCAAAATCGTCTTTCGATGACATCATTTATATAATATGTCAACTTCAAACAAGCTTTTCTTTTAAAACATGTAGGTCAATTTTCATGTTTACTTACTAAGGGTTTGGATATCAGATATGCAGTATGAACAAGAGCTATTCTTACATATGCTATGCATATGTGCTATGCATTTGAGATTTGGAAGGCGAGCTGTGCTCCCACCAGCTTGTTCCCATCAGCAAGAGACTGTAATGGAAATGTAGCATAACTCTGGTGACAGACTCTGCCCGACTGTCGTTGCCTGTTTGTGTTTTAACAGGTGCACAAAGGGGAAGAAGGTGCTTGCTTTGTCAGTAAAGCAAGCAGGTTCAGTTCCAAGCAAATATTTACTTAAATGCTAGTTTTACATCTTTTTTTTTTTTTTTTTTTACTTTTGCAACATTTCGCATTTTTGTTTGGCTTTAGGAAACACTGATATTTAATTGCACTGCTGCAGGGGTTCTGAATTTTAAAGCATATGGTTCAAGTACAAAATAAAAATAGCTCCCTCCTCTGTCTTTGCCCCCTGCAAAAAAGAAAAAAGAAAAAAAAATCTATATTTCTCCTATGAGAAAAAAGAAAGATGTTTTCTTTCTGTATATGTTACTGTTAGAATCACAGCTGGAAGTTTTGAGTGTTAAAAATTCTTGGTTGCAGTACTGCATTAGCAGTATATGGTTATTTTAGGGGTAAAAATGTGAGATTTTCCAAGCACTGAGGGCCCTGGGGAATTAATCTTTTCTGATAAGTTTAGGTGAAAAAGCTTTCTGGGGAAGGTTCTTAGCAAATCTTGATACTGCGTTACATATATTTCAGAGAATTAGGCATGTAAAGTGAAGAATGCCTTTCTGCTTGGTGCTTAAGGTAGTGAAGGCCCCGCTGCTGCAAACTGTCATATGCTGTAGAAGAATGTGTCAGTTCTGCTTTCTTTTTGGTAATCCGTTACATGGACGAGAGAAGCCTGTTTTAGTAACCAGTCAAAGTCTGGAGTTTCAGCAGTTAAGTCAGTTTTCCTGTTTCTTCCGTTACCTGGTTTTATCTAGAGCCACAGTGCTAGCAGGCCGATGAAGCTGTGTATGTTACTGCAACCCTTTTGAACGTTGGGCTATCTGCTTTAAGAAGGAGCTGTCTTTTCCTTTGGAGTATTTGATGGGAGGTGCTGATATTTTTACTCTCCTCATCCTTCCCGGCTGCCCCTTCTCTTGCCGGCCGGCCTGTTGTCTTTGTGCTTTTCCTTTGGGGAGAAGGACCTGAGCACCGGGGTTCTGCTGCCACCGATCTGCAGGCCGCAACGACGGAGTGAAGGGACTCGGTGAGGAGCAGCTGAGGAGGGAACGCCTCGGTGCAGCCACAGGGCTGGGAGCGGACTGGCAGGTGCCTGGCAGGGCAGCAGCGCTGTGCCCTGAGCATCGCTGCCTTGTGGCCCCTGGGCCACATTGTGCACAGCAGGCCCAAGGTGAATCCTGAGGGTTAAAGCATTCCCCTGCAGCACAGCACGTGACTGCGCGCGTGGGGTTTTATTTTTCAGTCGCTCTAACTTTGTATAGCCCTGCCTTAAGCCTTGTCTATACAGAACGTTGCTCCTGATCAAATAAAACGATGCAATTTTAACTGGGCTGCCCCTTTGATCAGCCGTCTCCCGATCACGTGATGTATGTACCTGTATGGGAACTGCTGAGTCATGGCCTGAACCACTGATTGAGCACCTGGAGGAAAGACCCAGTCAGCCCTGGGAGCACAGGTGAAGGCAATTCACCTGTGTGACCAGAAGGGGTGGAGCCTGGCTCCACCCCTCTTAGGCCTCATTTAAGGGCTGACTGCCCCTGAGGAAGGATCTCTTTCTGGAGATCCCTCTTTGGTGGGAGCCTTTTCCTGCGAGCCCCAAATCTTCCGATCCGGGTGAGCGCTGTGTTTTCCTTCCACCTTTTGTAACGCTATTTCCATCGCGTTAGTCCTGCTTATCGCTACAGTACCTTACAGCGATCCAAGCCACGGTTCTTCCTTGCTGCTCTCCGAAATCCACACACAGCTTTAACACCAGCGTAACGGCAACCAGGGAAAGGTTCCATCACAAAATATTCAGTATTCATGAATTTGGCCAAACATGCAGATAACAAGCGTCTGTTTGGTATGCAGCAGAATAACAGGTTCTGCAATACTTAGGTTTATTGATTTCAAGAGAGTCTTTCAGTCTTTTTTTTGTCAGCTTTTTTCCTTGGATTTTTGCCCCTGAATCTTAACAGCCTCGAGAGCAACTGGTCCATTTGCTCTTTCACCTTTGGTTGTCTCAGGTTTCTTCCATACTATAATCGCTTCAACAGAGATTATAATGCTACTGCCAAAAAGGCTTTGAATTTCAGTTTATAGGCTGTGAGGAGCCATATGGGGATAGTTGTTAGAACAAAAAATGGGAAGCGGCGCACAAAGAAACTCCAATATACTCTACAACTGAGAGTCATCTGCTTTTAAGTGACTTTAATTGCTGTAGTCAAGACATTCTGGGTAGTCTGGCCTTTACTAATGAGATAAACACAACTGTGCACAGTTTCATATGAATACATAAAGCCAAAGGAAGGTGCAATTTCATCTTTATGTTTTTACCTGGGGAGGAAAAATGGTGTTTCATCTGCTTCAGGTGCTGAACAAGAGAGGAGTAGCTGCAGGTTTTTGCATGTCAGAAAGTAAGGCATATCTAAGACACAGAAGAACACAGCAATGAATTGGCTTTGGCCGCATGGCTGCGATGGCACGCTGTCTGCCTGCCTGCCACACTTGCATTCATTTTTCAGTACATGAAAAAAAATCTGTGTTCCTACTGGCTTCAATACAAGCTGGATGTAGAATGCTATCAATTTTGAATAGTCAGCGCCCTACGTTTGCTTTTTTACTCTAAAACAGAAAATTTGGTCATGCTCACCAAAAATTACAACCCAGTGCTACAGTTTTTCACTTTGGATAGTGTGGCACAATTCACAGCATTGCTCTGGCTTTGAGCACCAAGGTCTTCTGTGGGCAACAGGGTCCTTACATAGATGGGTACCCATTGCTGTTGATGCTCTGTTTTGCCGTCTGCCAGTTTGCTTGCTAATTGATGTGTTACTTCCCTGGGTAGCAGCTAAGTGCATCTTTGCCTGGATCTGCTAAATTCTGTAATTAATCCTCATTTCATGTGCCTCAGCTTTCCAAAAATTTCATTCCTATTTTAATTCTATTTCATTGTCTAGGATGTAAAATTATTTTTTCAGTGTTCTGTGTTGTCCTTTTGTGGCATAACGAGCAACTGAATGGTTGAGCAGTTCTGTAGTCATCTCCTGCATCTTCCCTGCCTTCTCTGGAGTTAGGCCCAGTTTCATGAATCTTCTCTTTTGCTCTCATTTTTACATTTCTTTTGGGTATTATTCAGGAGAGTTATTGGTTAAGTTAAGGAACTTTAGGAGCTTCCCACCCATAGTGTGAGTTACTCACAAAGCCATTGGCAGTACAGGAAAATGTGTATGTACATCTAAAGTAGCTGCAGCAGTCCGAAGCTCAGCAGAGTAGCAATGGGAGCCAACAAGGCTGGCCAGGTCCTGCTGGAGCCCTTTTGTGAGCACAGGGGTTGGACCTGAAGACCTCTAAGCGATCTCTTCCCACTTGAATATTATTATTTTGAAATCTGCTTTCTCTACATTCCAGAAGCGGCCAGTCAGGGCAGACCGTGCTAGTCTGTGCTACCCTTGGTGGTCTGTGCTCTCGTGCAGCAGTTCATACGTGGCCTGTTTCTGCCTTACCATCATTTCATTTGTGTTCTGAAGAGCAAATGGGAAAACATAAGCAATAGTGGAAAGAAACACGCTGAGCAGCTTTAGCCTTCAGTGCTCCCACGCGTTCTTGAGGTCTCACCTTCAGCGTGCTGCGATAGCGCCAGCTTTAGTTTTGTACTGTAAATTATACATCACTGCATAGACTTTGTCTGTTAATCTCCCTCCTTCATGAACGACCCCTAGATGTATTTGGAAATTGAAGTTCTCTCTTGATGCTGAAACGGGGTGAGATGTAACAGACTGGTACGGAGCTTCTCTTCAAGCTCCACTCAGCGGAGGAGTTTGTTCGCTTGTGTATGTCTTATGATAATGTAAATATACATATATATATAATCTGTCTTCTGCACACAATGCACCGAGCAGGTGAACCGGTTCCTTTTCTGGCCGCCTCAGATTTTGTTTGCCTATTTTTGCAATTCATGCTGGAAGACATTTAACCATTCTCCCTTTCTCTCCCCTTTTCAGCTCAGAGACACTAGTCAGCTGCTGCTTTTATGGAACCTCACTACACTGCCACGAAGAGCACCAGCTCATCAGGACTGAAAGAAATCTGAGACTGAATTGTCCTATTTTTCCTCTGAAATCTTCACCAAGTAGTAAACATTTTTTGAATGGGGAAGGGGGTAAATGTGTTGAAGCGACCCCTCGCACCCTGCTAGGGCACCTGTACCTATTGTACATTTTCTTTAAAGTTTAAAAAGATGTTAGGAAATATTTTATAGAACTTTTTTGCAATAAATGACGCATGAAATTATTAAAGACTCTATGACACTTACATGCAAGGAACCACTTGAATTATTAGTATGAAGAATCACTGCAAATAACTGTTTTTTTGTAATGTGACAGTCACGTTTGTATGTTTCGATAGGTGCCAGTGATGGAGCCAATTGCCTGGGAAGCTGACTGTAACTTTGGAACTTTTATTTTAATTCTTTAACTTTAGCATTGCAATTTTCCATTCTATGAGGCTTAGTTAGTATTTAGTGCAGGTGTTAGCAGAGCTGTGACCTGTGATCAAAAGCATGTCCGAAACCAGTTGTATTGTAAAATATGAACAGTCCTGCTACGTGAGACCAACATTTCCCATAGAGGTGATGGAAGGGACAGTGACCACAAACTCCGTGTATCTCTGTATTATGGGAAAGCTCCTTCTGTGTGAATATGGTTGCGTTTTATTTATGCTGTTGTAACACTTAGGGAACTGAGGATTGTGGAAGGGTTACGACACAGAGAGCAGCGTTTTGCTTATGATACCATAACAAGATGGGAGTTGTGAATGTAGAGAGATGAAATGGAATGGCATTTCTAGTTCAAATCATGGGTTAATTTTTCCTTTTGACGTGAATATTTTTCAGATACGTACCTAGTAGAGCAAAGGTTTTATTACTGTTTCTGATGGTTGTTGACTTCTTTGAATAGCTGTAAATCAAAAAAAGAAACCCAGTGGGTTTTATCCATTTAATGCCCTTTCCCCAAAAGGTGTCTGGTAATCGCGACTTATTTCAGTGGAGCTTGTGAATGCTGGACACGCTGCTGAAATATTGAGTTATTAAATACTAATTTATTTGTCACCGATTATTTGACGTTGTGTGCACATTTTCTCAGCAGTATCATTTCTTACAACATTCTTAGATGGGGATTTATTATAGAACCTGGGAAAAAAAATATTTGCTCTGAAGAAACGAAAATGTGCACATAATCTATTAGAGTCAAATTTTTGTCTATATAGAAGTGAACAGACTTGTATTGAACTCTTTTCCTCTTCCCTAATATCCTGATTCGATCAGAGAAAATAGCATCTTTGTCCAGATCATTTACAAAGAAAGATGCCTTGCTGAGAGGCGTCTGCGTCAGCACGAAGGCGGTTTCACAGCCTTCATGTACAGAGCCCGAATTAAGTTACACTGAATCCGAACTCACTCCACCTCCGTTGTTTGGCTTTGGTGTTGGCAACGGGTTTAAACTTGTTCAGCAGCCGGGGAAGCGAGGGGCTGGGAGTGTGGTCCAGCTCCAGGAAACGCGAATCAGCAGCGCACACACTGAGGCCGGTCGTGATGAGTGCTTGCTCCTTTTCTTAAGAGGTAATTTATTTCTAAAGCTGGAAATGGAATACGTACTGCCTACTTCTTAACAAATAGCTGCGTAATGCTGTAGAGCAGGATCGAGTTGTACTGTTTTTCATAGTAAGCTGCAATCCTTCTTTTTGAAGTTTCATGTGCGGCAGCGCTCTGCCTTTTCACCAGTGAGAAGAGGACCGGTGCTGTGCTCCTGTTGGTGGCTGAGATGCGGTTGGAATTTAGAAAAATTATGAGCTCTGATGTGACAAAAGGGAAAATGATTTGGTAGAGTGTATGTGCTGGCCTTTCAGCTCTGGACACCAAACCCCAATTGTACTGATAACGAATGACTGTCTTGGCCTAATAAATAACATTTTTATCCACACCCACCCACCCTCACCCAAACCCAAACAACCAAACTAAAAAGAAGCCACCAAACAACATGGCACAAAACAGTTTCTGCTCAGGAAAAAGGCCCAGACTGTAATAGCAGGGTTATTGCACATTGGATTGAAAACTGATTGATGTTGTAAGTAGAAGCCGGTAGTGCCTGCCTGTGTGACATCTGACTCTTAACCAGTGCTCTTACGTCCTCACCGTGAGCACTTGTGCACAGCAGCTGAAATATATATATATATATATACATATATATATATAAAAAACACTTAAGAGTGATGCAGGTCTATGCATTGGATAATATGGGTATATAAGCAAATAGCATAAAAATAGACAAGGTAGCTAACTGTACTTGTGTTTGTTTTCACAGAAAGTATTGCAGCCATTTCATTTGAAACCAGATTTTCATTTTGAAATGAAATTGTCAGGGATATTTTAAATGATAGAGAATTACAGTAATGTATTGCTTTTCACTTTTTTGCTTTAGTTGCTTAATATTTAAGCTTTGCTCCGTGCTACCTTCTTGTCTGTATATTGAATGGTCACTATGCCTCTTTCATTTTGTAGACTTGAATGAGGAAAATGATTCATCCTTTAAGGTTTGCTGAGAAGTAAATGAAAAAGAATGTTGTGTAACATTTATTCAAATAAAGCCTTGATTTTTTTCAGTGCTCTTTTAAAGGGAAATAATGTTGAATGATGTTTTCATGTCATAGCTTCCTTGTTTTATCAGTCCTTGATCCAAAACAATTCTGTTTATTTATTTATTTATTCATTTCCGAATTAAAGGTTAAACTGAGGTTACTTGTCCACTGCTGGTGAGTCATCTGGACAAGTCTCTAGCCGGGCTTACGTTCCACCGTGGTGGCTAAAAGGCGTCAAGGCGTGCTCAGCCATCCGGATGCTCTCCATGGAAGATGGGGAAAAGCTTTTATTTTTCTTGCTGTTAATTAACAAGAGAAGATCAGCTGTGCTTTATAGAACTAGATACAAAGTGAACCCCGATGGCCCCGTTTGATGGTTGCGATGGAGGCACCCAGCCCAGCTGAAGGAGCTCCTGGTGAGAGGCTGCTTCCACGTGGGCAAGGAGCATGGGCTGAGCTGCAGGGCTGAGCTCAGGGCAGCCCCAGCCCCACTGCACAGCACAGAGCTCCCTGCAAGCACAGCCCAGCGAGGCACAAAGCGGGAGCACAAACGTGCTGGGTACCCGCACCCCACCTGCTCACCTTTCTGTGGCAGTGCTAACAGCTTCAGACAAGCTGTCTGCAGCAGGTAAGTGTAGTAAGGTATTTCTCTGTTCGGGTAAGGAATGCATCATGATGAGCAGCATTGTCCCATCGTGGTGCCCTGAAGGAGGAGCAGGCTGTGCGGTACCAGCTGCCCTGTGTGATGCCAGCTGTTTTGTTACTGACCCGTCGCCAGTTGTTAAGACTTTCCCCAAGAGTGAGTAGTTAAATTCTGGAGTGAAGTGACTGTGCACATGAACCCTCTGAGTTTTTCACTCAGAGGGTGGTGACGCACTGGAACAGGTTGCCCAGAGAGGTTGTGGATGCCCCATCCCTGGAGGCATTCAAGGCCAGGCTGGATGAGCAGCCTGTTCTGGTGGCTGGTGACCCTGCACACAGCACGGGGGTTGAAACTGGATGATCTCTGAGGTCTTTTTCAACCCAGGCCATTCTATGATTCTATGAATGCCATCTGCAGCAGCTCCTGCCCTGGTGCAGGGCCTCTGTGAGGCTTTTGGGATCAGCTGGTGCCTCCTGTATCCAAGCAGGTCTCCACCTCTGGCTGTCGCTCAGAGCAGAGCTCCAGCGTGTTTTTCTTCGCCTTCACAGAGTTGTTTCTTATTCTGTCCGGATTACAGGAACTCCCATCCCCTTTCTCTCATTATTCATTCATTCTTGCAGCAGTTCCTCTTGAATTGGTTATCCTCATTAGGGTTCGGTGGAGAGAGGAAATCCTGCTGAAATGTAATTGCTCACTAATGGCTCTTCCTTTGTGGCATTGTGTTGGGAGTTTTCCCTGTGGGAGTGCTGGATTTGCTGCATGGCTGTGAAACCCTCGGGAGAGGCTGGCCGTACAGGTTTCAGAGGCCTGCAATTACTCCACTGATTAATCTCGACTCCAGCAGTTTGGTGATGAAAATATACAAGTAAGCCAACCTTCAGCAGTGAAGCCAATCCTGCACAATGCCACTCTGTAATAATGTTTACTGCTTCCCCGAAGCATCAAAAGGGGAATACTTAGTGAGGGCAAAAGTGCTTGTGGTGCTGACGTGCCAGCTGAAATGTGAGGGACTGGAATGGAGAAACAAGATTTCTTTGAGGGTGAGACCAGTGGGCAGACTTCTGAAGGGAAACAGGCAAATCGCGAACAGGGAGGTGGCGTGGTCAGTTCGGATGCTGTCACATACTTGTTATTTTTAAACATGATGTGGTGAAGAGCACGGTGAGAAGGAAGATGGTTAACTGCCCAAGGCCGCCTCCGTAGTGAAGGAAATGGCACACATCTCGCCTTACTTTTGTGCTCCCTGCTGATGGGCTGGGCTCATTTCCCTGTCTGACACCATCCTCCGGGGCTACTGAGGGCGTAAGGGGCTGCTGAGATTTGCACAGCAAAATCCTTTTCCTGCTTTTGCACTTTCTGGAAGGTTGGGAACACAGGAAGGTTGCATACAAGGCTGGTGCTGTTGTGCCTCACGTAGAGATCCGACCCATTCTCTAAAGAAGTTCATCCTCTGCTCTCCCAGCAGCACAGCGGTCCTTGCACTGCCAGGGGCTGATTGTAAAGGCAGATGGGCAGCAGAATGAATGACACGGCAGCAGTGTGTGCAGCCCTCTGAGAGCTGCGGGGGTGGCGACCTGCCCTTGGCATCAAGGGGCACCCACTGTCCTCGTTTCTGCTCTTGTTCGCTTGTCCCTGCTCAAGTCTTTGGATGTGGATTTGTCATTCTACCTCTTTGTGCGGAGAAAGTCGAGCTCTGGGAGGCTTGGCGCATATGGATGGCCTTAGAAAAAGGGCTGGGTCATTTCCTGGTTGGTACAGCGCTGGCAGGTTGTTGTGTGCATTCTGCAGCCTGGCTTTATGGTTCTGCTTGAGTGTTTTTCCCTTGAGTGTTTCAGTAATGTTTGTTTTTATTCACCCACTGGGTTTGGAGCCCAAGCCATGAGCGCTCAGGGCCAGTCAGGCTGTGACCCATGTGTCAGCTTTGGGCTGTTCTGAATTTTGGGTAAATATTCAAAATGAAAGAGAGGTAGTTCTAACTTTGAATTCCAGAGTTTCAGCTAAGAGCTCCGAGTCTTAAGAGCTCAGAGACAGAAATTTCCAAATGTAGTCATCTTGGTCATTAAATATTAAAGGCAAGCTGTGCTTGCTCCCGGGCTCATTCAAATATTTAAGTTCTCTGAGCCATTGCAGAAAGTGGCTGGAGCTGGGGCTCCAGAGCACAGAAGGAAGAGCACCGGCCTGTGCTCAAGATGAGATCTCAGAACTACTAATACAGTACAGCTGGAGATGGCTAACCCTCTCCTGAGTCACTCTGTTGTCTGTTTGCCTTTTCAAAGAGAACACTGCAAATAAGCTGTGAGAACAAGGGCTGGTGTACGTGCATCACGTACATTTTCCTTAATATGGTAAAATTATAGCACAGCCATTGGTTGTGTCTTGGCTTAGTAAACTTGCTGCTGGTTGCACGTATCAGTCCTCTGCTGTGTCTGAGCTCAGACCAGGCACATGGAGGTCCATGGGGCCACAGAGAGCTGCCATGTAACAGGCAGGGGCGGCAGTGCATCTGCTCTTAGCCTCCTCTTTCCAGAGCTCCCAGATTCTGCATTTCCTCTTTTCTCAGACAGAAAAGTGCCCCAAGATGGCAGGCTGTGGCAGACAAGCTAATGGAAACGTGTCAGTCGTCCCCGAGATAAAGACAGATGCAATTGCTGGATGCAATTATTCCAGCGGAGCCCAGCCACCCTGCTGCCTCTCCAGGGGCCCATTTTATGGCTGGCACATGCCAGCAACGCTCCAGGAATACATTTAGGCCATTCCAGCTGCCTCCTGCAGCACAGTGACCCCGGTCCTTGTGGCAGAGCTGGGGATGCGGTTGGTGTGGGCAGCAATGCAAAGGACAGCCGGGTGAACAGCCTGGGCTGGGCTAGGAAAGGAGAACTGTTGGTGCTGTGTCTGTGCCAGGAGGGCTGATCTGAGAATGGTCTTCCTGAGAGCCAGCTGCTGAGCAGCAGGCAGGTACAGGGAATCCTGGCTCCAGGCCGGAGACGTAGCTGCAAACGGCGATGCCTCCAGCTGGGAGGATTGCCGCTGAACGTGCAGAATCAGAAAAATGTGGTTAATGTTTTTTGGCTGTTTTAGGACATTTCATCTATAAAGGACTTTGCTCTGTCAGGGTAGGCTGTGATGACTCTGGCTTAATGCCACAGCAGCCGAGAGCCTGACAATTTACTGTGCCTCAGCAGAATGTTTCTTTGACAAGAAGCTAACCAGAGCCTCTGCTGATGAAAGATACCCCCAGCAATTACATCCTTTCATGCAGGAGGCTGTGCAGGTTTAGAAAAAAACTAAGCAGCTGAACAAGAAAATGCTGGGATTCTTCCAAACGGGGAAAGCTTGCGAATAAGCAATGTATTAATGCACATTAGATGTGCCTGTACACATCTGTACCTGCAGTTAAAGAGAGGTGGTACTTGGATATAATTGGTTCTTGGCTGCAGCAGCTGGCAACAGCGCCTGGCTGCTGCAGTAATCCCTTAGGAACAGCACAGCTCATTAAAGCATAGGAGCTGGTGACCAGCGGCTTCTCCTTTCTGTACAGCTGTGTCTGCTCTCATCAGGGGTAGGTGAGTCTCAAAGAAATTCAGTGCTGAAATGCACTAATCAGGGAAGGAAGAGTTCAACTTCAAAGCTTGGTGCTTTATCAAATCCCAAATATTGCAGTGTGAGGTGCTGGGAGAGGTTTCATCAGGAGGGGATCAGCAGCACTGCAGTTACAGTAAGTCATGGGCTATGGATTATGTGAGTCCCAAGGTTTCTTTTCCATACTAGAGAGTGCTGTCTCCTGCTTAAGACTGGTGTTTTGAAAGGCAGATCTTATAATGCAAATTGAGAGCTTATTATCTTTTTAATTTTTTTAAGAGATGTTAAATCCCCAAATCCTTGTCAAAGTGGAGGGAACTGCAGGTGTTTGGTTCCTTTGGGCGCCAGGCCTTACGACTCCCGCAATCAGAACCCAAAATGAGCTGGGAAAAAAGTGCTGCTGCCCAAGCTCCTAACCCCCAGGCACCGTGCTTTGGGCAACATAATATCAGAAGGACATAAAACTGTTAGAGAGCATCCAAAGGGGGCTGCAAAGATGGTACAAGACATACAAGGGGCAGCTGAGGTCCCTGGGATTGCTGGGCCCAGAGCAGGCCGAGAGGAGGCCCATGGCGGCTGCAGCTCCTCACAGGTTGCGGAGGGCAGTGCTGAGCTCTGCTCTCTGTGACAGTGGTGGTTTCTCGGTGAGCTGGCTGCGATGCTTTCTGTTGGGTTTGCTCGTGGGGGTGCATGTTTTGTGCTGACCCAGCACCGACTCTGTGAACTTTCTCTGTGTCTAGGTCTGATGCGGAAGCTGGAGCCAGCCTGAGTGCTGGCAGAGGAACAGAGGAAGTCAGCTCTCCTGGGTATTCCGCTCCCATCCCAACGTGAAGAGGGAAAGGTAACAAAAGCGATAGAATCCAAAATTTACTGTTATAATTAAATGCAGATTATTTACAAGAGAACACTTAAAGGTTCCTTTATCTTACTTCCAATGTTCCTGTACAATAAGAAAGTTGGCATGTTCTCACAAATGATAAAGATATAAGCTTTAGCATCTGGTGATGCACTAGAATGACTAAAATGACCAGACTGGCTATTATTTGCTATTACCTATTCAGAAAGGGGAGAAATGAAGAAACAGCAGCAATTTTAGACAACATGGACTGAAGAGGCTACTGAGCACCATCAGTGGCTGCGTTGGTAAAGCTTGGGAAACTCTACTCATGGCACCACCAGAAAATGGATGAGCTACTTTTTAAGTAGCCTTGTAATGAAAAGCTGAAGTGCTGAAGATGTGCTGGGCACTCTTGAGTTTTCTAAAATTATTTCTAGAAGAGCTTTCTGGTACGAGGTTGTGGGTATGCTGCTTTGGATGGTTATAATACCTAGAGCAGGGTGTCCAAACTTTTGGCTTGCCTGGGCCACACTGAGTGAAGAGGAATTGTCCTGGGCTGCATAAAGAATATATAATATATTTTATGTATACAAGCAACAAAGCATGTTTTATTAAAATGTTTTTAAAAAACAAAAAACCACAGAACTAGAGGGATACGTGACCTCGTTTTTGCGAAACTAACCCATCAATCCCTGGTTCAGTGGCAGTGACTGCAGTTCTCAGTGAGTTCTCAATGTGTTCATCAGATTTTTGATGAAATTTTACTCTTCCCGTGTTTCATCTTTGAAAACAGTTGTTCACAAATGTATGTACTGCCAAAAAGCAACAACATTAATGAATGAGGTGTGGTTGTGAAGCGAGGGATATTTTTCTCTGATAAGATAGGTCTTATTTTTCTTTGACTTGAGTATCTGAGGGCAACTTCATACATTTGATGTGGAAATTCCCAGGTAATGTATTTATGTTGACTGAAAATGGAGTCACAAATATACAAAAAAATCGATTTTTCATAAATCTTGAAACTTCTCAAATTGTGCTATCAAAACTAAACGCAAGGCTGCGTATTTTTCACTGTTCACAGGGCTGTGTTTAGCCATTCAATGTACCAAAATGCATGGAATTATTTGCCGTAACTTAAGCTTGCCATAATTTAAGTTTCATTTTGAACGCTGTTATGGTTTGAAATATAGCACAGATAAGTTAATTTTCACTCTGAAGATGCGTGATTAACTCAATTAAATGAGTGGTCAAATCCACCAGAAATGCGAAACCCGTGAGCCATTTTTCACCTACAAATTCTGGCACAAATTTTCCTTTTGATTCCATAAAAGACTTGATTTCATTTCACAAATTGTAAAACATTTTTAGCCTTAGACACCTTCCTTCAGAAAATTAATGATGTCCCCATAGTCAGCATCCGTACTCTTATGGAACTCCTGGAATTGGCGATGATTCAATCCCTCAGACTTCACGAAATTCGCAGCTTTGATGAAGATTTGCACGACATTATTCATTTTTAAAGCTTTTACACATAAATCTTCTTGATGTACGATGCCGTGAGATTTCATCAAACATGAGTTGCTGGCAGCAATTGCATCTTCTTCTATTCATTTTGTAAGTCCCTCTTTTTAACCAGTCATTGCTGGGGCGCCATCAGTTGCTGTAGCAGATATGCTGACAAAGGCTAAAGAAAATTGCTTTAATGTAATTTTTACTGCTTCATACAAATCAAGAGGTTTAGTTGTGTTTTTCAATGGCACCAAAGAAGCCATTTCTCCAGTGATATTATATTTGTTGTCAATACTTCTAATAAAAATGGCAAGTTGAGTCATATCTGTAGCATCAGGATTTTTGTCCAACACCAAAGCATGAACTTTGAAATTAGCAGCTTTACTCTCCAGGCTTTTTTCATTACATTTTCCTATTTCTGCAGTTTGTCTGGCTACAGTCCGGTGAGACAAAATGAAAACTCCATTTTTTTTCTCAGGACAAATTTTATCTGCCACGCTTTCCATATATTGCTTAACAGACTCATCATCAGGAAATGGTTTTAACTTTTTTGCAGTCAGATTTGTTACTACCTAACTAGCTTTTATAACAGAGCCTGTTCAAGTTGTAACTTAAAAAACAAAAATTGTTGTGATGACAGACTTCTTCCAGTTTTGTCTTTACAAAACATTCCTTCATACATGTTGAATTTGGCAGCATGTTTTTGCAGACGATGTCTTTTCAATTTGTAATCTCTGAAAATGGACATCGTTTCCTTACAAATTAAGCATAGTCCTGTATTGTCTCGACAAAAAATACTCATCTGTCCATTTTTCACTGAACACTCTTCAACCCTCTTCCTTCATCCACAATTTTTCTTTCTTTTGGATTCTGTTTCTATTGAGATGACATTGGGTTGAAATACTACCTGTGATCACTGCTTGTTACTCACACCAAGCAGCACAAGAACATGTCACATGTAATACACAGCGGTTCCAATTCGACTGTGTGTGATGAGTGCAAGAGGTGTTAGCACTGCACTCTGCTCCCCCCTCCACAGGGCAAAGATGAAGACGCAGGTAAATACAGGCTAGTTAACTGTAGAATCATAGAATCCTTAGAGTTGGAAGGGACCTCTGAAGGCCATTGAGTCCAACCCCCCTGCAATGGCCAGGGACACCACAGCTAGATCAGGTTGCCCAGAAAAAGGAATCTGAAAGCAGGGTCTTCTTAATAAAGAATTAATGGAAAATAGGCAATTAAAATCATCTTGTCATTCAACTACGCTTAGCTAATCTGATTATAAAGATACATAGCTGGCATTGCACTCTACAATATATGTGATATTTATAGGTAAATATCTACAATATAAAATAAAAGTTGCACACGCGGATTAAGGTCTGGCTCTCTGGCAGATCTCAGTTTGCCACCGTCCTTCAGATTGGGATTCTTCCTGTGAGATTCTGCTCAAATCTTTGCTAGGTCACGTACTATTCAACGCTTCCATCCATTTCATCCATTGAGAAGCAAACCTAAAGTCACTCCTGAGAACACTGGTAAGCAGCAGCATGGTGGGAAGTCAGACCAAACAACACATTTTTCAATAAGCAAGACCAAAGAAAACACAACTTAATTCTGCATTTAGCTGCAAAAACACAAGCAAGAACAACTCATCTACAGCTGCAGGAAAGTGGGGGTCTACGTCTCAGGAACCAGCAATGCCAGAAAAGGCTTGGGGGGGGTGTCTAAAATGTGGCACAGCTGTTGCCCAAAGGGCTAACGTAACACTGTTTGAGCATATAAGCAAGGAAGAAGTGAGCAAGAATGTCACGCTTTCTGTATAGAGTAGAAGAGAGACAAATCTCAGCATCAGTTCTGATGTCCTTTCTTAAATGTAGGAAAAAAAAAAAAGTCTGAGACACAAACATTACAGAAATCCTGGAGAAAATTGTTTGTACGGAAAGCCTTAAAGAAACTCTGTCTGTTTAGCTTACAGAGAAAACCAACCGGCCCCTTCATTACTATGCTAACATGTTCAGGGAGAAAATGCCTGGTACTAAAAGCTTTTTATTTTTGCAGAGAAGTAAGATGAAACAAGGGCTGGGAACTGAGGACAGACAACACCAAGTGGAAAAGAGGCACGTATGCTAAAAACACAAGGGTGAGTAACTACTGGAACAAATCAGTAAGAGATGTTGTTGGTTTAGAGCATTTATGTTTAAAAGATTGCTGCATAAAGCATTTTTTCCTATTAGAGGTTGTAAACCCAATGCATGTGACTCAAAACCCTGGCAATGCAGTGGATTTGTGGCCATTTACAACAGGAGGAAGTACCAATTACCTTTCTCTTGGCAGCTGTGATGACTAGTTTAGACATTAAAAAAAAATCCCTTTAAAAATAAAAACCAAACCAAAACAAAAAAGGCAGCTGGTTCAGGATGCGGACAATACAAAAGAGCTTCCATCAGTAAATTAATTGGTGTTTTACCTGGTAGAAAACTTGTGGTAATGTTAAATAACACAGTCCAGAGATTTCTGTTCTAGCCAGAGAGTGGCACTTCGAGTAGGAATGACCTACAGATCAGTCCTCTCTAATGGTGTGCACAGCTTCCAGTGACATTAAGCTGTCTCTTTCACACAATGCAATTAAATTACAAACAAGTATGAAAAGCAAATCAGCTGCAATTCTTCAGCTCCACGTTTTCTACCCTTCGTTTTAAAACTATAGGTACACAGCAGGCATCCAGCAGGGAAGTTGCACAGCAGGTAGAAATATCAAAAGTTTTGTTGTGCTTTTATTTTCCTGAATAAGCTACCCAGCCTCTGCCCAAGAAGGCCTTTAGAGATAAGAAGCAGGAGCAGAATGGCAGGAAGAGCATAAGTCACCAAACTCATTTGTAAGACAAAGCAGCAGACTGCTAAATCACTGCCTGTAACTTTGCACAACAGCCATACACTGGTAAATAAACACAGAAGGCTGAGTAAAGATAACAATTAATTGGTAATCAAGATACAAAGAAAATTTTAAGTGTCCACAGTAGCTTCAAAGTGGTTCGATTTATGCATGGTCTAGGGGTATGTGCTGCAGTTGAGTGAAGGCTGGGGTTCAGATCTAAGCTGCCTCGCATTCAGTGATAGAGGACTGTTGCTAAACACGACAAAACCCTGGATGCACTCCTTTCCCCAGGCCAGGAGTCAGCTGGTGAAATTCAAGTCAGTGGACTGCCTTGCTCCAGATGCAGCCACACTGCTCTGCTTCCAGGGCCAGACACTTCTACAGTGTCAGGCGGTGCGGAGTCGGCAACAGCACCAATGGACATCTCTACCTGTCATGTGCTGAACTAGAAGCTTTGGCAAGGTGTGATTCAGACATTCCTGAGTGACTTCTCAGTTTGGGCTCAAACCAAGCTTATGAGCTCCAGCTCAACACCGCCTCTGCCCAGGGTTCCTTTGGAGCCTCTGCTCCCTAGTACTCCAGGTCTCGGGGAAAATTAGTGAGATTTATACCAGTCTCAATACTCTGCTCCAGCTAATAAGCCTTCCATGGGTCTAAAGAGCTCAGTACTGAAAGCAGTGTTACATTTCTGAAGGCAGAGCTGCCAGCTCTGAGCCAGTTAATTAGCTTATCCGGACCTGCAGAGCCTCTCGGGTGTGAGCACACTTCTCTCCCAGTACATTCCCTCGTACCCTCACTGCACTGCCCAGATAAGCTCAGCCCTCTACCACTGGGAGTGGAGGGGGTGAGCAAATGACTGCATGGTGCTGAGCTACCACTCGGGTTAACCCATAGCACCGGGAGCAGCATCTTTCTTTAAAACCTCCCATCTCTACACCTACCAGACTGCCCAATTTTAGTAAAGGAAATCAAACCTTGCATTGTAGGAACTGTACTCCAGTAAAACATGACATAGTTATTGTTTCTTAGCACATGGAAATCCTAGAGGCTGTATGCTTTTGTTTAGTTAAGTGACATTTTAATAACGCAGAAGATGTTAAAGGCAGCACAGTCCTTATTGTGAATTTGGGTTTCTCTCTTGGCAATGACACTTGAATTCCCACAGATGTAACACCATCTCACTGCAGACATGACATAGTTGATAAATAGTTAACCACAAAGTCAGAACTAAAAATGCACCAGGACAGAGTTAAACAACAATCAAAAACAAACAACAAACCCCACATCTCTAAGTCTGCACTGTCAAAATGGAAGAAAAAAAAAAAGCACCAGAAAGCTTAGCTTGAGAGTATTCCCTTCAGGCATATCACTGTAAAGACTGGAGCTCAAAACATGCAACTAGTGCAATTTCAGTCTTTAAGTACACACAAGAAGATTTCTTGAAATAAATTTAAGATGACAACTAATAGCCAATGGAGAGCTACCAGTAATTATTTAATTAAATTGTGTTTTGAAATCTGCCTCCCATGTAAACATTTCAACACTGATATAGAAAAAACCAGTATGCAGTAATTACAAAAGACACCCATTCTCCAAAATCTGAGTGAAGTACTTGAAAAACACTTTTGTTTTTTTTATAGCTCTCTATAAATCAATGCTTCAGCATTCTCAAAGCCTATTACATCACAAGGAACTTTTGCAATCAATTTTAATGTCAATTGTTGGCCATTATGGGGATCTGTAACATGAATAAATCTCAGGGAAGCAGATCTCCCTGACTTTATAGGACCTTTACAAGGTGTATACATATCATCACACAGCTTCTGTATCATCTTCAAAAGAAAATAAATAAAAAATGAAAATAAATAAAAAGCAAACAGAGGGTAGCCTGAGGATAATATACTGATGTTGCTATAAGCAAGAAAAGAAACCTCAAACGCATCAAATTAATGTCTTGTAAGTATGTTATTTGTGGGTAGATATAAGAATTTTAAACAACACTGCCACCATGGAAAGGATTCACACAAGGCAAGAACTTCACATATCAATCCAACAGGAATACTAAGCCTTTATTACAGAGAAAAAATATTCCACAGAGGAGGTCGGCTTGCTTCCATGCATGCTGTCAGTCACATCCACCTCCTGAACGTGGAGAAGTGCTTCTGCTAGATTCATTAATTCCCCAAGACACCATTAGGCTTTGTTCTTGGCCACAGGTGCATGGGCATTTTGATTCAACTGAACTGCTTGCTAGAATTTTCTTGCCAGCATTGAATGGGCCAAAATAATGAACCTGACTGGTGGACAAGCCAAATACTGCAAGTGAGAAATCACACACGGGACATAGTTATCACTAAAAGAAGTCAAACGACTTTCTTTACATCCACATTGTAAATAATTTATAAGCAGGGAAATGAATTTGCTTGAGTCTATCTTCACTTGGACAGAGTGAAGAATCTTTTCTGAATCCTTGTATTGGTAACGTGCAAGCACATGGTCACAAAGCCTGAAAGCCAGCAGAACTAAGCTGAATTCATGTTATCTATTGTTGTTTGGATTTTGAACAAAATTGATGGAATATGAGCCAGTTGATGAATCCTGTTTTATCTGGAAATTTTCTGTTGACAGGCCAAAGGGGCGGAGAACCAAATTCCCAAGATCTTTCAGTTTGCCTACAATGAAAAAGAAATATGTGAGTAGTAAGCAGAGGGAAAACTCCCACTGAATGATGCCCAACTGCACACTCCAGCTCTACTAATTTATCTACTAATTTAAGGTAAGTGCTGTGGAAATCTCTCCAGTTAGTTGAATATTTAGGCTCCCATATGAACTAAAAAAATTCCAGTCATGATGTAGTCAGTGTCAGCTTTGGAGCTGAAAGCAAATCAGTTCAGATTCTGACTGGCCTGTCAGGCAGCCCTGACGTCAGTGGCCGTGGATGCCATCTGGTTCTGGACACCTAGCAGTTCTTTATTTCCTCAGTCATAAGTGCTCCTTACACAGGACCTGAACAGCTCACAGAAAATAATTAGTCTCTCCTGTACCTGGATATAACTTCGATATCTGCCAACGCTCTGTTTTTTAACATAAATTTTTCAGTTCCTGCCACTTTGGTGCAGTCACAGTTCTATAAACATTCAACGATATTAGAACTGCCCAGTTTCCTAGACTCCCAAAAGAAACACAGAAAGCCAAAGTTCAAACTCTGCTCGCTTGTAACTATTACAGATCTCCTTCTAGATATGTACATTGATACAATGAACATTAAAACTAATCAATTCATGCAAGGGCCTGCACCTTCTAAATAAGCAGTTCCCTTTGAAGCATACAACTTTGTAGCCATCCTTAGCACGTCAGATGACATCCTGCCATCAGGAACTGGCATTCAAAACTACAGCTCTCTGTAGCTACCTCATCTCTGCTAAGAGTTCTAAGCAACCGTTATTTAACGAGCATTATTAAATATACATAAGATATGACAGTTAAAATCCAAAGGCTTCTATTAATATATACCCCACACAAGCTCTCTGACTCTACAAAACAATAGTTCCTACCACATATAAAAGGAGGAGGACAACAAAAAGACATCCTTTAAAAAAATCACATCTAACTCGAGTTTGTAGAATAGGTAAAATGCATAAAATTAAACAAGAAGCAAAAGTAACAACTTCAGTGTTGGCTAAACACAAGCTAGCTGATCTCTTGGCATGACAAGACAGAAGAAAGAGGGCTGGTTTTCCAAGAAAAATATTATGTTCCTCCTGGCTGTTCCTACTTTTATGTGTGTGCTTTTTTAAAGCCCCCTTAGACACAAGAAGTGTACGTGTTATTTAGATGTCATCTTTATTTCTAAACTAAGTATTAGGATACAAGAGCAAAGTCATAAGAATAGTTACCATTTAGTTTCTATGCTTCTGCTAAGTTCTTTTGCTTAAGGTGGCACCCAGGACAAGTGCTACCCAGAAGTGCAATCATTGCCACTGCTGTTAGCTAAGTTTTCTCACTGCAATGCAGCAAACAATCTGGACTGAGTTAGAACTTTGTTGCTAAGCCATACTGAAGTAGTAACTTCACAGCAATGATGAAATACAGAAACATAAGGAGCGAAGTTCTATGCAAGTCCTTTGCAAAGAGACACGAATAGTATTGACATTACACAGCGTACAAACAGATCAAGTCATTTGCCTTGCGTGATGCTGCAACCCTGCGACTGTGCTCAAAACAGAAACTGTATCAAAGACTTATTCAACAGACACGAGATAAGGGGCAGACTATCTGGCAACTGTTCAAGCCAGGTTAAACACCGTCCCGGTAATCCAAAACATACTGTTTTTCCAATTACATTTGCAAAACTGAATTGGGGCAGGGAAGCTTTCTGAAAACATTCATAGAAAATACAACAAGAAATGATAGTTAAAAAATGTAAACATTTTAGTCTGAGGAACTGCTCGATCCTGCATAAAGAAACTAACAGTTAATATTACTACAGCACCCTAAATATGCCAGTGTAACTAAGATCTTGCATCAAAGTGCAGGTTCACAACTGGGTATCTTTCAGATATTTGTGCAATTATCTTAAATCAAGACTGGTCTTTGAGAGTCAAAATGGAAATTCTGGGGTCTTTTGCATGAAAAAAGGACCACCTTTGTCTACAAAAGCAGCTAGTTAGCAGGGCAGCTTTTTGCTTTTTGTTTTTACTAATATTATTATTTTCCTGTTTGGATTAACAGATCAGGTGGTTGAGTGATCTGGCCGAGGTTACTCCAGTGGGTGGCTCACTCAGGATTAGCTGCCTGCTACAGATTTATTTTTTTAAGCTACACTGGTTAGTGTAAATTAACTACTAAGTCAGGTTCATAATTTTACACTTCATCCTAAAAGCTCTTTGGTTATAAAACTACAAAGATGTTCATAGCATCTCTGTGATGGGGATGAATAGTTGCTGTTGTGTTTTTAGACAAACAATCAGTCATTGCTTAGCTTCACTTTTTTGGGTGAGAAGTGTCTTTGTCTAGTGGTAGAAGAATTCTGGCATAGTCTGGCATTCCTACAGCCAGTTGTAAACAGTTTACAAGTTATCCAAGCACTGCAGCTGGCTCAGGAGCAGGCAGACAAGTTTGCCTGTTTCAGGAAACACTGAAAGGCCTTTTCAAGTGGCAGTTAGCATGATGGCTCTTTTCCGGTCATACTAGAGCATAAACACAGAACAACCGCCTTGCCATTCTTATTTGTAGCTAGGCCAGTTCTCTGGGAGAAACTAAGGGCTATAAGATGTATTTAATACTTTATTCTTCATCTCATCCAAGCTGTGACTATACATTAAACAATGTGGTTACAGGTCGCCATCCTGTTCTGCCACTAAAGTCCCATACAGCACTGCCTCTTGGTGCAGCCACATTAATTAAAATGTTAATAAACCAGAAGAAAGCCTTGCCTTTTCCGGGAACTCGAGCCCAAAGCACTGTTCCTGCTGCTTGGAATGCATAAACCCATCATTGTAGGGAAGCACTATTTCTTCCACCCCCACTCTTCTTTCATCCCTAAATTAAGATCAGTAGTTAAGCCCAACCTTTCCCTTCCCCCAAAGAAAAATTCTTAAAGCCAGACTGTGCTGGAAGGAGGCAAAGAGCATGTGGAGCTGTGACTCAGCTGCAAGGAGCTGCAGTCAAGCGCTCACCAATCCTAGAGCAGGGTCACATTCTCCCGAAACAGTACTTTAAAGAGCATACGTCTGCTTTTCACTTGGAGCTCCATCATGCTAAAGTTATTCAGCAGAACAATATTCAGAGATTAACAGGAAAAATAACTGGGAGAAACCAATTTAAGTCTCAGAAGTCTGTGATTCATTATTCACCTAAACGGAAAAGTAATGTCCTGTTACAAAAGACAGACGCACAAAGATTTCTCATGATTTATTTTTCATGTAACAATCATAACTGACTGCTATTGAGTATTTCTGGCAATTCTTCTAATATAGTTGCTAGAGATTATGTGTTGAGTGGAAGCTGAAAAGCCAGATATTGTTTATGCTAAGAATTTTTTTGGATTAAAAAAATTCTGAAGAGGTCTTATCTTTGTGTAACTTTCTGTACGATCAACAGCATTTCTGAAGGAATTAAAAAGCTAGGACAAATCATCTTCCTATCCCTAAATGGTAAGCAAAGACTGGACAAAAAGTGACTGTATGTTAGTCCTGGTTTGAACTACTTCAAGTGACCTCAAGTTCTCAGGACTCACAGTACTGAGCTTCAGCAGCTTAGTTTCAAATACAACATACCCTTCAGTATCAAAGAAGAAACTCCTTCTTTAGGCATTAAGCCTCACGTATTTTCAATGATCTTAAGTAGCTGGAAAAATCTCTTATAATATTTATTGGGAAAGGCCCAAGTGATACGCTCTAATAGGTCTTTGTGTTAATCACATTAATAAGCAAGTACATTTTACTATTTTCTGGAATACACTCATTTTATAACTTAAGCTGAAAATCCCGACTGTTTTTGATCAGATTTGATGAACTGTTTGTATAAGATGGGTTACACATATTGGCATATGTCCCATCCCAATGTATGTATTCAGTAGGCTTAGCTTTCCTATAGCTATGTAGAAAATTGTATTGTGATCACAGACAGCAAGCTACTAAACCTCGCTGAAACAATTCCAAACTTCTGCTCATCTCACACCCTCTCCCCAGGGGCCATGGTCCTTTATCACAATAATTAGGATCTAAACAAGACTAGCTTGTTGCACAACAGCTAGAGATCTTCTGTTTTAAAATCAGGAGAAAAATAACCAGAATGGTTAGTATGAGTTCTAATCCTAGGCAATGAGAGGCAGAGTTTGCCCACGTTATGAAACCATAAAGGGAAAGAACCACAGAATCACAGAATGAGTTTGGGTTAGAATGGACCTCTAGAGATCATCTAGTCCAACCCCTGTGCCATGAGCGCGGGCAACCTGATCTTGTGGAGGATGTCCAAAGCCCTGTCCAACCTGACCTTCAACACTGCAGTGCCACATGCATTTAAAAGCTACTTTGAAAGTGTGCTGTAAGTTAAGCTTTCACTTATATGAAACTCAGAGGTTAGGTGGTACCGAGCAAATTTTAGCATCGTGAGACAACATTAACATGCTAATACTGAACGGAAAATATGAAAATAATTTGAAGGCAAATGCCAGCTTTAGAAAAGTTAAAGCCTTTCAGAATACATGGCAGAAATGGGGTTGGTTTGGCAATAAACCTTCATTTTTCTAATGACATCAACTTCATTAATCACAATTAATTCATTAATGCAAGAATTCATAGGTGGGTAGTCAGGAAAAGAAGAACCAGCCAAGAAGGTGTACTCTGATTTATTTACATACAATCACTTAAGAAGTGGTTTCACTTTCTGACAAACTATGTGGTAATGAGCTGGGGCACTGCAAAACAGCAAACAACACACTGGGGGGAGGAGGAAGATGCGCTCTCTTTGAAGTTTATTTGTACACAGTTCTGGCTGCCATGGCAGCATTACTCAGCTGTGCTGGGTACATCAGTGCTTAGTTGAAAGAATAAAAGTCCAGAAAAACCATGTTTACGGGCTGATACACTGACTAAAATACGAATTCAATGTGATATGCAAACTTGAAAAGGGACCAAGGCACAAAGTGCGACATTATTCTAGAATATACTGTTAGTTATTATGTAAGTTCAGTGTAAGTGCACCTGCACCAGGCCTGACCTGGAACTATTTGGATGCATCTGACTTGCTCTCCTGGGACCAAGAATTCTGGGGCACAACCCAGACAGCGCAGCTGGCTCTCCTGTGAGAAAGCCAGGGAACAAATCCTCCTACGCCTGGCACCGATTGCAGATTACTGTTAAGCAAATGTCAGTTCTGACATGGTACTCAGTGGATACATAGCACTAACAAAGTTCTTGAAAAACGTGATTTGAAGCAGCTTAAAACAAACACATGGTACAACAAAAAGAATCCAAATAAATGTTTTAACCACCACGCTATATCAAGTTTGTCTTACATTCCTTCTGGAACTCCCCATTCCTCCCCCTCCACCTTTCAGCTGGAAGGGTTTTTCTTTGATTTCACATAGAGCAGAAGCAACTTTAAAACCTTGGGAACATCTTCCCAGGGCTGCACCATTAGACCCATGACATAGCTGCTGCCTCTGTTAAGGACAAGATATTGGGCGTAACACTTAGAAAATGAAACGAGTCTTGTGACTGCCCGTACTTGAAACTTAACTTCAAATGTTCTATGAAGACACGATATGATAGAAAAATTCCTTACTTTGTGTGACACTGCTGATCACAAGTAGAGCCATGAATAAATGCCCAGATGAGACCATATAATTTTAACAACATATGAGATAATTTACGTGAATCCTGTCACACTGAGGTTATGGATGAAAATAGGGTTACATGCTGAGTTTTAGTCTGGCTGTTTACAGAAGTAAACATCTATGCATTCCCTTGCACATATGTAATATCACTGAGAAGGGATTCCTTTCTCTAGGATCCCAATATATGCCACCCGATCTAGTTCCCAAAAGATCAGTCCAGTTCTCAAATCTTAGCTGCCACTGGATTGACACTTAAAATTCCGTCTAGTCTGAAATCTAGACAAAAGTTAACAATATAGAATTAAGTTGGTAACGACAGTTTATAATGCTGGATTTATTGTTTCAGTACAGGCTCTTTTGTGATAAGTTAGGCTCTTTAGACATTGTTATAAATAGTAAAAAGGAAGAAGTCAAAAGAGCTCAGGAACTGTTTTTGTATTAGTTTGTGTTGAAAACCATCCCGTCCTACAAAGAGGCATGATCCTTCTGGAGATTTTCTGCATTTGTCAGTTATTTATAGCTTGTTCTAAGCACAAGGCTGGAAACAATCTGATGAGCAGCTCTAGAAAGCCTTACAAGCAACTTTATTGAAATTCAATAGATCAAGACATGTACAAAACAAGAGCACATCAGACTCCCTGCACAGTGAGAAGCAAAAATTAAAGAACAACGTCGACTACAGCAGAAGCTTTTCAAAGAGTGTCTTCTTTCCAAATATTTTAGGAATTAGTGTTATTGGATGCAAGATAGACTGAGTTTGTTTAACCTGATTCTCCAGCAGAATAACAAAACACCGTCCTAAACTCTCAAAACCTATTCATCTTAGGAAAAGCATTTCATCTACCTCTTGTCACACCTAGAATGAGTAAACAGCTAACTGTTGGCAGCTATTTCTGAAACAGGTCAGGTACAGTCAAGTTTCTCTTTTTATCTTATGCTGTCATTTATCCTTGCTCTTTTGTGTGGAATTTCTAAACAACACAAATGAAAAGATTATGTGAAAACAAAAACCAAAACCAACACCTCATTTTAAAACCAGAATATCAGGAAAGGGTATGCGCTATCTGAATTTGTAAGAACTACCAAATCCTTCAGATTAGGAGGCAGCAAACAATGTCAGCAACAGCCTTTGTGGGTCACCCCACAACTATTAGTTTATCTATAACACTGTGAGCTGTGCAAGGAAGTGCTTTATACAAGTTGTTATTACACATGAAAACCTTACTTTCTTGGGCAATCTTATTTAAGTAATTATCCTTTTGAAACATGTCAATCCAGTTAAGATATTATCCAAGCAGTGCCATACAATACAATGATGGGGGCACATACATTCAAGTGAGTTATACCAATTACATTCTCTTAAAAAAAAAAAAAAAAACAGCATTTTTTGGTATATATTGACATTTACAAATTATAAGAAAAATTAAGAAATCAAATTCCTTTCTGAGCAAGACCAGAGGCCTGCTTGTAACACTTGGTAGGCTTAATCCAGCCTCAACACAAACAGAACTGAAATGCCATATAAACCAGGATTAGCATGAAGACTTGGAGGTCTATAGGTGGAAAATGCTACAAAGGGAACCGAATTTATTTCTTCAGACACAAGATCAAACACGCTCAGTTATTACAGCTGGTTGAATTCTTTTATGTATGGTTTAGTGAAAACTGTTTTAACCCATTCATGGGAACGTCTCCTTTGAGAGTTTACTTGCACAGAGGAAGGACAGACCAGTTGGCCTGTTTCAAGCCATTTCCCCCTGCTATTGCATATATTGTTCTAAAGTGTCTTGAGTATTACTGTCTTTAAATTTAACTAATACCCTTTTCTGTTGGGGAGAATTATTTGGCTAAAACTTTCTGGACGCAAAACTAAGCAATGGAGAACTAGGAAGAAATCATGAGTTTTGTTTAACACTTATTTCCTTTATTTTCCTAGTAGATCACAATGATTATTAAGCAAGATTTATGAGCATAGTACTTACCCAACATTTCTTTCTTTAATTTTTCATTCCGCTCTTCAATTTGTCTAGGTAATCGCTGCAGAAAGGAAAAGACAACTGGAATCAGATCCATGCTTTCAGCAGTATTGTAGGTTAAGCATATGTCACTTTCATACTCATACCCAGGATGCACTGTTTATGGCTTTAAAAAAATCCTCATGTCAAACCAACACTTTTATCCTATTATGGAAACTCGTAATTCATCCTATGACATCAATTCATAGAAACAGCAAGTCATAACTTGTACGTGCAGGTTTCATACAGGCACACATTTTTACAGCTGAATAAGGAATCTGATCTGCTTGCCCAGTATTTTAACTGAAGAGTTCAGGGAATTTAAGAGACCTAGAATTAAAGTATCTCCTCTACCACATACACTAAATATGGTTAAGAGAGACTAGAGAAATTAAGCAAGCACTGTATTTGACTTCTGAACATAAGTACAGGTCTAGTGAGGAAAACATCTGTAAAGTCAATTTGCATTGGCAGACAGCTTCAGGGAAATGCACACTGAAAATGTGAAGATCTTCTAGATAAAAATACTTTATCAGAAGATCACTGAATTAGCTGTCTATGAACTTCGAGATATAGTTTAATGAGCAACACCTTGTTGTGCAATGTTGGCATATTTCTAATGAGGACCCCAACTGATGATTCATCGTGGGGAGGGAACTCCCAAGCAACAAGTTCATCCTGAGCAAGGTGTCAGTCCAAGGAACAGTTCGTTCGTGCTTTTTTCCTCCTCAGAAATGGCACTAGTGTTCAATCAGTGCACCATCACAGGTAGCACCTTATCACATTTCTAATAAGCACTACATAACTGCATGGTCTACGTATTCCTGGTGATCCGAGATTCCCATTTACACTTAAAACAGCTATGACTCATCTTCCATCACAAAAAGCAGTGCTGTTTTGCTAGCTGATTCTAACGACCATTTTAAACTATAGGTTCATATTCGCTACATTTACTATTGCATCAGGTAAATAAAGGTTAGATCACTCCAAAAGTAATGCCTCCTATTTACTTCCATGGAAACTATAACAGATCCAAAGAGCACAATAACACTATCTGATTGAGCAAATTCTCAGCTACAAAACACGATTTTTCAACACAGTCATCGCTATTAACTATGCATTTTCACCAGCAATGAACAAGAACCTGCATGCCACGCCGATAAAAAATCTGCAGCAGCAGAGGTGACCCACTGTCAAAATGCACTGCCCATCACCTCCCTGTGCTCACATCCACTGTTCGGTTTCCAACAACATTCACCAAGTGTCAATGAATGTCACTCAGTGTGCCTTTTTTCCACATGGAGGGATTCAGTTCTGCACCTTTGATTCATATGCAGTTCCATGTCAGATGCCATTGTGTCAGGCTGCCCCTCTGCTGCCATCTGTCACACAGCAACAAAATGTAACGGGATATTGGTGGGCAGGTTCAACCTTTGCTTCCATACCACCAACATCCACCTCTGACATCATGAGCCAACATACTAAAATAGGAGGCATTACTTTCGAGCAGCCCTTACATATTAAAGCAAAATATATAAAAAGCAACTGTCATTCACACTATATCTTTTTCATATTTTCATAAGTTACTATTTCAAATGTACATATTACACTTAGTACTATACAATCCTGGCAGCTCAGGATCCAATTATACAGGCATGGAAAATAAGACAGATCTGCTGAAATGGTGCTATCAGTAAGTTAATTACAGTTGTAGACTATGGTAACAGGTGTGGAATTCACTCCTTATGTACTTCCCTTGTGATAATTGGCTTCTGAACACAGCTAAAGAATTCAATTTCCTAATTTAGTTCTTTCCTGTATTTTATAGCTGCAGTCATCGTGGATGGGTTTGTCATTCTGATAACATTTCTACAGTGAAATAAGATGTTTATGTCAAGGAAAAAAGAATATCTGCCTGACTATTCCTCCTGTTCAAAACACTATTGACTGGTGGACACAGGCATTTTCAACACTGATGAGGAAGAGAAATGTTACACCCCATAAAAACTGAAAAATCAATACGAAAGAGTACATTACATGTACACAGAGGTGGCTGAGCCTGAAACCAGCCCAGGCGCAATACCACCACCAGTGATTCAGATCTAATTAACGCCATCCAGCTCCTGCTGACCCAGAGGGCCTTATTAACTTGGGTGCAGATCTGGACCCAAGCTGCCTGCATGAAAACGTGTGGATATCCCCAGGCTGTAAATTCAGTTTGCATTGTGGCTGTGACGTTCCCTCTTCCTTTTTTCTATATTAGTAAATAGTTTTATCTCAACCCATGAGTTCTACTTTGTTTTTTTTCTATTCTCTCCCCCATCCCACTGGGAATGGGAGGGAGTGAGCAACTGACTGTGTGGTGCTCAACTACCTGCTGGGTTAAACCACAACACATCTGCTGTATCTCGGATGAGTTTGGCTTGCACAGAATCTCTCCCTCATATTGGACATTAGCCTTTAGCATGAAATGACCTAAATACTTGATCAGAAATATTTATTCCTTGTTTTGTCTGCCTGAATAGTACTATTCCAAAGACTCAGCATTTCTCACTCCAGAAAAGTACATCTAAGGTGACTTATCTATAGAATGGTATCCATAAACACAGCTATTCCTCTGGTTCTGTGATACTTATCTCAAAGTACAGCTTCTCTTGGTAAATAAGTTTATCTGGTCTGCCACTCCCTCAGAAACTGTGCCGAAGCTAAAATTCACACAACACTGTTATACACCTGCTAAAAACAAAACCTAAAGATTGATACCACATAATTAAATACTTTCTGGGAAAGCATCAATAGGGATTATTTGACCACAAACACTGTAATTTCAGACTGTTTAATTTGGCATGAATGATGTCAAAGGTAACCAAAGTGTGCAACACTGGGCTTTAAAACATGAGCGCTGTACTTCTGAAATATAAGCTGCACTGAAATTTTAAAGCAGCTAACAAATCAGGAACCTAAGCAAAGAATTACTTTGTATTTAACTTCTTTTAAACCATCATTTAACAAGATTATTATATTCCCTAAAGCAGTATGTGAAATATTTCTTATGTGTAGGAGGGAGAAAGATTGGCTCTAACAGTGAACGAAGCTAATCTGCAGATTCTCTTGATGCATCATTTTCATTACCAGCGGAGGCACAGAAGTGCTGCGCTAGTTCTGCAAAGAGCAGGGCACTTTACATCACAATAAAGCAGTATCTCTTAGTCCCTACATTACAGATCTGCTAATTACACGCGTGGAGACAACACTATATCTGGAATTATGTTTTTAATAATAAAATGTAGAGATCTATTATGATTATTGTAAAAAGCATAAAATTAGCTGCGTCAGTATTTCATTAACAAACTTTCAAGGGGGGACTTCTAAGCCTCAATCTCAAAATACTGCTTTTACCCTGAAACTTGGCCAAGAACAGGACCAACTCAAAGCAGAATGCCGTAAATCCCACTGCAGTGCAAACTGAGGGCGTTTTGTACAAAGCATTCTGCACCACATGTGAGCCTGAAGTCTGCCTACTGAAATGAAGTCAAGGAGCAGAAGGTAGACGTAATAGTCAAACTCTGTGCTTTCCAGCTACAAAAATTATGAATAAATGACCAATCATTCTAAAACATTCCTGAAAGATGACCAGGAAGAACAGCAGCACTGCTTCTGATTCTCTCCTGGAACAAATCTCTACCGGTTACTGAAAGAAAATTGTGGTTTTGCAAGAGGCAGAAAGGACAGCACCTGAACTTTCAGGGGGTTCAGATCAGCTCAAATGTACGTTTCAAATTCCTTACATTCTGTACCAACTACTGACAGTGTTCTCACATCTTAATCTGTGGAGTCCTGACCAGTGCTTCAAAACAATCTGTCTGATCTGCACAGTTCTTCTTTGTATGAAGAGCTGCTAAAACGCACTAGCACTGTTTTACCGAGTAACCAACTAGATTACATTAGGCCTCTTTTTGGATCTAGGCTAATGCTAAAAGACTACAAGCTACAGAAACTAAATCCCATCATTTCCTTTAGAAATGTCAGCAGATTCCTTGGCTGAATTCCTGGATCAAATAAGTCATAGTCTCAGCTAGGAGACTATAAACAAGGCCAACACAAATACTCTTTTCTCGACTATGACGGATGCATCACGTTCACTGCCCCTGCAGTAATGATGTTTGACAAGCCTGTCATTTATTAAGCCATTGCCAAGAGCTAGGTGATAAAATGCTCTCCTGCTCTCAGATGCATGCAACAAGCATCAGGGGGTTGTTTCACAGTACAGTAAACTGACCTTGTCACTGGGTGCTGCCAGAAGTGACGGGCCCAGCTCCTGCACTGCCTTGATCACATCTTCTCTCCTTCTCACCAGTAACTGCAGTAGGACTCCTCTGACTGCAGAAAGCCAAGCCAATATAAAGCTACTCACTTTGGGGCTTTTTGCTTGCTGGCTTTTTTTTTGCTTGCTGGCTTTTTTTTGCCTGTTTATAGATGTTTATCCTTTTGGCCAGGTTAGTTGTCTGCCACAGGCACATACATACATATCACCAGCCATGTCTGTAGGGTCAGTCACGGACTCGTACCAGTGCAAGCACGAGGAAAGCAACTGGACAGCTTCCTTAGCAGCAGGCAGTTGAACACTTGAGCTGCTTTGTGAAACCTTACCCTTACCACTAACGGGAGTTATACAGTTAAGCAGAGTATTTTTCTGCCATCAGTGCAATTGATCTAGTCCCAAAGGAAGTAATTTCAGGCAAGGCTTCTTGTCTAATATGCTATTAAAGCACTTCCTAATGTGTCAGTACAACACCATGCTATGGGGGAGGGGAATTAAAAAAAATCACTACTAATACCTCATTTTCACAAATGGAGAATTAAAATAATTAAACTCAAACCTTGCAAACACATTTCTGCATACTGAAAGTGTGTTTTACAGATCATTTTTGGGAGTAAACTTCTTTTTCTTCATGGGGCAGAATAAGCTGCAGTTTCACTGATATGAAGCTGAATACAGAATACTGATGCCCTTTGAAAATTTAACAAGCTATTAAGAGAAGTCAAGTATGTCATATGGATTCAAGTGCCCAATGAAGCATTATGTTTAAAAACTGCATCCATTTATCCTAAAATGGAATAAAAAAGGTAGTTCCGTTCAGTTGTTGTTTTCCCTGTGGAAAGCAGTCAGCTCTTTCCAGGCTCTCTGGTGCTCTCAAGCCATTGACACACCATGATGTGAAGCTCCCACTCTGAAAGAAAGTGACCCCCATTTATATTTGATAGCAGCCACCCTTCATTTTCACATATTCGTTCAAAACCACAGACTGTCTCTGTATGCATATCTACCACATTTTTCCTTTCAACAGTGCCTTCATAGCCTCTTTCAGAAATACAAATGACAAGCAGTCTATAAGAGGAGTTTTCTGCACAAAAATAGCCCTTCCTACTACACCAACCCTTGTGAAAAGACCCTTTGAAATTGTCCCATTGACAGCTACTTTCCATGCTAAGTATTAACATATTAAACATGACTAGAAAAACCACTCCCTGCTTCTATTTGACACAAAGTTACTTAAAACCTCAGATGAAGTGGCATAGCAATGACTTTAAATCCTCATTGAGTAGAGGTTATTTACATGGTAGATTGGGCTTCATGAGGTGTTAGGGAGTTCACCTTCGTTCAACAAAGCCGCCAGAGTCCAACCAAACCTTAAAGAACTTTTATTTATTTTTTACTCTTCCAGTTATATGACAAAATTTCCTCAACAAACCTTTAAACCTGAAGTATTTACAATGTTCACTGAAAGCGGACAAGGGAACATAGTGCTAAGCTGCAGAGCTCACGATATTTGGGAATAAGAAAAGTAATTTAATCAGAAAAAAGTGCCGCAGTCATTATTAATAAAATATCTCAAAATAGCCAATACACACGCAAGGCATAGCCAAAAAAAAAAAAAACCCAACAAACACCAAGAACAGAAAACAGCAAAATCAAGAAGTAAAAGCATCATCGTTCAAGTAGACTTAAATTTAAGTAGACTTGTAGATAATTCAAACAGCTACAGACAGAAAGAAACCTCTATCTGCTGTTCACTTAAATAATCAAGTAATCAAAAAAGGTATCTATTTCTATGCCAAGAAGGCATTCAACTGCAAACTCACCAATTAGAATAATTATACTGAAAGAAAAATGGATTCCCACTGATTTATTAACTAGCAAAAACTCTATTATTGAGTACTTGTATTCTGATTTTTTTGTTTGTTTTTGTGGTTTTAATGTATTTGTTTTCTTTTTATTACAATAAGGGTGGTGAGGCAGGGGCACAGGTTGCCCAGAGGTGGTGCTGCCCCATTCCTGCTGACACCCACGATCAGGCTGGAGGGGCTGTGAGCACCTGATGGAGCTGTGGGTGTCCCTGTTCATTGCAGGAGAGTTAGACCAGATGGCCTTTAGCAGTTCCTTCCAGTTCAAACAATTCTATGATTTCCAAATTGCAGATTCATATTGAAATGATGGCTACTGAAATGCTGCAGTGATTCACTACAAAAGCCAGTGCTGTCCTGTTTGTGGCCTAACCAACCTTTCCTAGCCCATGCAATAAATACAGTTAACAACCTCAGTCAGGAATTCAAAGTTTGTTATTAGTTTACTGTAATGTTACTTAAAAGAGTTTTTTTTAAAATGTTACTGCATTCAGTTACAAGATATTCCTCGGGGAGAATCAAACTAGAACAAAAGTGAGAACTGTAATATATTCAGTGACAAACTGCGCAAGGAAGAACTTCGCTGTCAGAGGGATGGAGCTCTGGAACAGGCTGCCCAGAGAGGTTGTGGAGTCTCCTTCTCTGGAGAGATTCAAGACCCACCTGGATGCATTCCTGTGTGACCTGCTGTAGGGAACCTGCTTTAGCAGGATTGGATTCAGTGATCTCTCGATCCCTTCCAACCCCTGTAACTGTGATTTTTGAGTGTGCACTGTGTGGGGCGTGGGGTATGCTATCCAACAGGTACAAATACAGTTATACGCTTGCAGCTCAGAACACACATCTTCCTTCACTCACTGTATAAGAAATTAAAAAATAACTATGCTTTATGGACCTGAGTCCTGTCATAGAAGTCGTAGCATTTCATGTCATCTTCCCTATGTAAAATTGGATGAGAAAAACAGTACATTTCAGACTCAAAGGTATTGCTACTGCACATGGAGCAGCTTGCATAAACAGCGCCGAATATTTAGACTAGGAAAGGAAAGACTTCATTTTAAAGTTGAGTCAAAGTATACTAAAAAGGCTTACCATACAAGCTTCTCTGGCTTGATGAACTGATGGGTCTTTTTCTAGGATTGCTTTATAATCTTCCAGAGCTTCATCTAGTTTTTCTGTTTTTTCATGTAGTTCTGCTCTTCTCAGCAAAGCTCTAATATAGTTAGGATCTAATTCCACTGCTAGAAAACAAAAATAGAGCACAGCATTTCACTTGAAACATATCTACAGCTCCTGAAATGAATTCTTAAGTGTGTATTAAATGTTTAATATTAGTAGTTATTTTTCTAATGCAGCTTAGAACGAAGCAGTCACAGTTTAAGAGCTAAATCATAATTTAGAAAAGCGCACTTCACACTCGTCTGTGAAAGTCTAATGGAAATGACCATTTTTCATTGAATGTCTATGATCTGTCACTACACAGAAGTGATTTCCAGTGCACAAATAGAGATGATGCGACGCCTCAGAAACCTGAGGAATCCCTAAGATATTTTTTCAGCTTTTGAATACATAATAAGTATATATTGTTGGATTATATTTAAGGTTAAATATCCATAAAGACGCATACAACAGGGAAATTAAGCATTTACTTCTTCATTTCAGTACGAGTTGAGACAAACTCCAGAACAGCTACTGGTGCTCTTCTGAGCATCTCTAATATCAAACAGTCACAATTGGGTTGTGAATGCACAGAAGGCTGTTCAAGATCTACACATTTGCACAGAAGCCTATGGACTGAATTTAAGCTTTTCTTCTCCTTGCTCACTTGGCACACGTTAACAGGTTTAGTGGTACAGTTAGGACTAAATCCTAAACTCACAATTCACAGGCTGCTGTTAATTTCTCAAGAATTTATTCACTCATTTTTCATCATAGGAAGAGCAAGTAGAAAAATCCTGTCTAATTTTTTAATTGCTAACCCATTAAAATTGTTCTCAGGATAACTAAAACTCAGATTATGTAAATATTCTATAGCTTATTTCTTCTGGAAGGACAAATACTACAGTCAGGTCAGCAAGTTGCAGGCTAGCGTGAATTGCTCTGCTGCGCTGTAGGTGTTGCATTGCAGCTTGTAAGCCAAGTCCCTGGGGAGCATCAAGAGATGGTCAGCTTAAGTCTCACTGCAGCAAAACACACCAGTTCTCTATAAGCCACCACAGAATGATCAGAAGTGTTCTTGAAAATACGCCACCACCAAAACGATGCAAAACCCCAGAGTAAGAGAGGTCAGCTAGAATTTGTTACCTTCAAGGTTACTTTTAGAACATACAAACTCCTATTTACTGTACAAGCAGTACTGGCACTCAGCCATTGGATTAGTTTTCTGATTGGTAATTCAGACATTTTTCTGCAGCTATCATGGGGAGTTTAACAAATATTCGGGCATGGGTGAGTGGGTGGAAGCAATAAAGCAATACACAGCTGAAACGATTTCACTAGAAGTTGCAGAGATAAAACCATGCAAGACAAAAATGGGAAAGCATAAGCCCTTGTGACAAAGCAAAAGCCATGCATAAAAGGGAACTGATAATGCTTTTAATTCTATGAGGCCCCACAGTTCTTTGGAGTCTGGGATTAAACGAAGGTTTGAGGGGAATGGCAGGTGGAAGCAGGTTTATAATGGTAGGTATAACAGCTTCCACAATAAAAATGCTTTCTTACTGAAAAAAAGTACAAACAGCAGTCTTGTTGGTACAAAAGAATAGAAAGTAAATTATTACAGATAATAAGCTTCATTGACATTGCACAAAATAAATAATTCTAGATTGAAATGTTTTCCAGTATTGTTTTTCTATAAATTATTTAAAGACTGTTATGCCCAAAGTCATAACTCTGTTGTAAAGCACTAATTGGTGTCATTTACGCATCAAAAATCTAGCACAAGAGCAACACACGGGAAAGAAAAAGTCATACCTTTGCTGCAGTCATTTAAGGCAGCTTCTGTCTTGTCCTAGAACACAGAACAGTTTTGTTATAGTTAAACTGTATTTCTTGGGAAACAGATTACGTACAATTGCAAACAAAAAGGTTTGTCTGGCATTCCAAGGAACTGGGATGTTCACGTAATCAAGGCTTTTCATACCGTTGCTTCTGATTTAAAGCTCTTTACCAGTGATTAGCTTCCTCTCTGCAAAGGCTGCCAGTGTTCAAATTGCACGGCTGCCCCACTAATCATTCTGCATGGAGCAGCCAGCTGCAAGCTACAGTCAAAAGGCTGAGTCACATCTGCAGGCCTTAGCTTAACCAAGCTACAACTTTTCTATGTATGTCAATTAATGAAGAGGTTGGGACAGACTGTTCCCAGGACTCCCAGATAAATTCTTTTCTGTATGAGCTAAGACATTTGAAAAGCAGATATTCCTTTCGCACTAATGTAACTTCCTCTACCAGGGACGTTGCCCAAGGCTGCCAGAAGTGGTAGGGACGAGATTTTAGTGTGCTCAACCACAGTTAGAGGAGGAGAGTCAGGCAATCTGCTTATAATGGAGAAGAAGGAAAAAAGCAAGAAGGCTGAGACAGAGAACCTATTTTCATCTCAACTAGAAGGGCTTCAAGAAAAAAAAAAAGGCTGTTTGGTGCTATTTTCAGAGAAAAGTATTGGTCTGGGAGGTTCCACTGATCTGTACAGGTGAGGTTTTTAGTCTGTGCATAGTTCTTTTACCATCTTGGGTTCATTTGGAAATTATTGGATTAGTTTTCTAGTTAACAACTGAGGATGATGATTTTCATTTTACAGGATGATTTTCATTTTACAGTTTTTGCATTTGAAAGATTCCAGCATCTGCGGCTACGGAATTTTTTAACTTGTCTGCTCGAACAAGTTAGTATCCCAAAAGCAAGTTAGATAATTCTGGCTGAGCAAGAATTTATTTATTCATACTTAAATATGGCTGCAAGGTACATTTACAAACAGAACTCCATCTGCCTCAATATTAGAAGAGAACAGCAAGAAAGTTAACTTTGCAAGAGGACAAAAAGATTATAGGAGTTACTGTTCTACTTTTCCAGAACAATCCAATCTTAAAACAAAAGGAGGGAGTAATTTCTTTTGAATTTTTACTTTCACTTATTTAGAAAGAAGAGGCACCATGTTTATAGCCTGAAGAGAAATACTTCTTTAAGTATGATATTAAGCATTATAGAAAAGCCATACAAATACCTCAGACAACTAGCTTTAGACTCTTAACACTCCTGTGAGCTAGAAAAGCACTACCAAATACTTGCTGATAGGTCCTTCTAGCTCCTGCTGGAGTCAAATAGCAGCATGTCCACAGACTGCATTAACTCAAACAGGCATAATGGCTCTCCTCCCATTCTTCCAGTTATATGACAGTCCAACAACTTGTTTATAAAGATGAAATCCTCACTTACATGCAGAACCTTTAACTGTTATTCTTTAAAATCAATTATCATCTTACAAAGTAAATTGTTTAGTTTCTGTTCAGACAGAGCGGGTCCCAGGGCATCTGTTCTGCCTACAGTGTATTGTGGATTCTGGGAACAAGTGAGCACCTGTCCTTGGGCAAGGAACAGGAAACACATGAAGAAAGCTGCAGCCATTCTCTCCAGACAGTGCCCTGCTATGTAGATCTACGCTCCAATACAGCAACTATGGAAGGAAGCACACCAACTGAATTAGTAGTTAGAAGTCTTGCTTATGCCTGACAGCATCTGAACAAATTATTCGACAAGTACTTGAATACCCAGGTTTTTAGAAAAACCAGGAGCTGCACTTCTGAACAATCCAACTCTCGGTCTGTATACGCTAAACATGCTTAAAGACATCTGTTCCACATGAACTTTGAATTTGTTTAAAGGAGAGTAAAAAACAATCAGTGTTTAAAATGCAACGTCAAGAGAAACTCTGAACAGTTCCAACTGCAACTTTCAGTTTTGAATTAACCCTCAGTAAAGTCAGGTATACCAGCATTCCTACTGGGAGCTTGAGAGAATACACAAGCAGCAAAGCCTGCAAATGCAGCAATTCCTTTCTCCTGTAACAGATCCCTAATGACTTCTTAATTTCATGTGACATACAATCAATACTTGTCATTTCATAAAATAAAAAGGATATTCACCTGTTTCATTTTTGCAGCAGCTCTGTTTGAAAACAAAACAGCCCTATCTTTTTGGAAGCAGGCTGGACAAATTTGCAGAGCCTTCGTGTAAGAGTCTTCTGCCTCTCCATAGTCTGTAGATGCAACGGGGAAAGAAAAATAACAAAAAAGCAACAGATCATTTATTTCAAATGCCAGTATGGTCAATGAATCACATGATTAGGATTTCTTTGGAAACATTTCTCAGTATATGATGCAATATTAAACCAGTGGTCAGAAGCAGTAGCTGCTCTGTGACAAAGTGCACGGCTGACTACTATCCGTATAAATGACCATCAATTAATTTAAAATCAGCAGCCTCAGAGGAGCAGAAAAATAGACCTGCACTTAGTGTAACAAGTACAGCATGCTGTGCATGCAATTCTCACCCTGAAGCTGTTTCATCCTATTTGTTGAGAGAGTACCATCAACCTCAGAGGTTGAATCTTTCTAGAAGTATGTCCTTGACCTGAAAGGAACACCTTCTGGGCACGGTATTCCACCAATACCTGCTCTCAGCTGCTTGGGAGATAACTGCCCCAACCTCCTCAATGACTGTCTTAAAGGTCCATCACCACAAACCTATTGACACCCAGCGGTCATCCATCACCAAATCTGGTCTAAAGCAAGGACCAGTGATTAAGCACATTAATTTATTTCTTTCCAATAATGGTAGGAAGAAATAATGGAAAGGTCTGTGAGCGATGGCCTGCCCGCTGACAAATGCACTCTCCTCAAAGCAGAGCAATTATTTCTGTCCACGTTAACTAGTGATCATCCAGGTGCATAAAAGTTTATTTCTGATCAGTAAGCAATTTGACAGGCATCAGCAGCACAAGCACACCGAACAGATCCGACAAAGAATTTGTCAAGAGACAGCTATGGATAAGATCTCAAAAGATAGCCGAGCCAGTATTACAGGCTTGCTACGTTCACGGTCCCATCGGTTCCTTTCTGCCTGCTCTGGCACTTGCCTGAATTGGCAAACCATTACCCAGCAAACCCACGCTCTCTCAACACACAATAAGAGACCTCCAACAGGAAGACCACTATCTGATTATCAGAGTATACCTCTGGGAAATGCAGGTTACCCGTTTGTGTCCCTGCTGACTGAGGGCACCATTAATCTCCACTTCCCGGTTTCTTTGTGAATCCTCTAACCTTCAGAATGAAAGGTGGGTATCAAAAATAATTTTCCCCTTCATACATTTTACCTAAAAATCACTGGAGGTACTATTTACTGCTCACCTCAACTCTGCTGTTACAGATTAACTATGTTCACAACACATCCAGTTCCAGTGTAAATCAGAAATTTACACACATTTAGATCTTTTTAAATGTAGAAGTTTCTGTATGTGTGCATGTCTGTGTACATCTATATAAATGTGCGTATCTCTGTACATATAAAAACATAGATGTGTATACGCATATATAGAGAGATGCACATCAGTATACACAATGTATATGTAAATATGTATATAAACGTCCACACAGCTATAATGTATACATAAAGGACTAATCCAGTGGATAAAAAGACACTTATAAATGTATACAGTTATGAGAGAATTCCTGAGCCACTGAGCCTTCATCAATTCTAAGCAATTGCATTAGCAAAACTCAAGACTGGTGGAAGCCTTTTTTGATTCGCAGAAAAAGCCCTGGCACTCGGAAGGCACTCAGTTCTGTATCATGTTCTTGGATTTAAACACAACTTTCATGAGAGTCCTGCTTTAGCAATCCAAGTCTTTGTGATTTAAACTTAACTCTTAAGGAAGTCTGCTACCTCCTTCTGTTCTCTAGAGCTGGGTGAAGAAATGATAAAGATGATAAAGCTGAACAATGATAAATGCAAGATTTTTCGATGAGTTTTCTGCAATATCACTATAATGGCTAAGCATTAATTCAAGATTCCCTAACTTTCATACGATACTCAAAGATTATCAACACACCTCCTTTCTTGAACTGCTCGTTTCCTTTCTCCTTCAGCGTTGTGCTCTCCTTTCTTCTCCTCTACAAAAGAAGAGAAATGTCTCAAAGTATTTAATTGAAATGAACAAGTAGGTCAGCTGTACTTTCAAATAGACTATGAATGAAAATCCAAATAAAATAAAAAAAAATACAACCTGAAGAATTTTAACTAGTACCAGGATCCCTTGCTTGCATTCAGTGTGAGATGACAGACTTCATAATCCATAAAACACTGAAGTGCATCAACAGGGCAGTTAAAAAGCCCCAGTTCATGAACAATGCTATGCACCAAGCCCATTGATAATGAATTACAGGTTTAAACCAACACGTTAGCCTCTTCGCCGTTTGCTTGCTTCTTAATTCCTTTCCAATTCAGTTGGTGTAGCTCAACTATATAGAATGTATTTTAGATGGAAAGTCTCAAAAGTTCTGTTTGAAACAATTCCACCTCAGAAATCCATAGTTACCTTCAGAGATGTACAAAGCATTCTGAGCTTACTGAATTAGAAACAGGTCTGTGCATAATACCTCTCTGAAAGATTTCTTATGCAGAGTGAATAAACCATCAGATCCTGAGACAGGAAGATTGTTCTGTTATACAGTGAAAATTGCACACGCTGAGCAGTTGTGTTCTCACCCATGAATATCTTAACAGTACTCTTGGCACAAGCAGAGTTGACATGAATGCTCTTAGCCTCTGACACTGAAAACACAAGATGTCATCAAGCCATCTCTGAAATGTATTTACAAAGACAGGCTTCCTCACGCAGGCATACCTCACAGAAGTAAAGACAAAACACTTGTAAGGAAGACAACATTAACAAGCAGCAATGCTCACATTCGTGAATCATTTCTACAGTAAAAAAAAAAAAACAACAAAACAACCAAAGATCATTTGACCCCTGATTTGCCCCTAACATGCATGTACAAGGGACTTAAATCAAGGTGTTCAGAAATTACAGATCATCGAGCAATTAAAAAGCCAACACTAGAAAAGGAACCGTTTCTCACAGATTGTGTAAATCAAGGATTAATGCAATTATCAATATCGCACAGAACATCTCCTTGGAAACAGCTAAATATAGTACTCTGTGGAGCACTGCACCATCTCACAGCTATGCCAAGTAACTAACAAACAAAAAGAGGTTTTCTCCTCTTACCCTTATTGCTTTTGGAAGATAATTCACCCGACCCCTGTTACCATGTCAGCAATAGCAGACTGCAGTGCTCTAAGGGAAATGCCATTCAGCGGTCACACACACAACTACCCAGCAAAATCTCACCTGATCCTACAGATACACAATTACATCAGTAACATTTTTCCTATTGCCTATAAAAAACATTGTCTAATACTGATTGATCTTCACATTAAAAAAAAATTTAAAAAATTGGTGGATGAATTTTATACCACTATTTAGAAATCAGCTTCCCTCCAGGGTTCTCTGCCAAACCTATACGATTCCTTCCACAGTGCCATTAGCACCAATGTAGTGCTAATGTGAGTGCCTTCTAAATATGAGTGTAGGAACACACTGGAGAGATTAAGGCACAAACAGCATTAAAAGTGTGCATTCTTTGTGTATATTTGGAATTCTGCAATTCAGCACAGGGAATACATAGCTGCATTTGAAAGCTGCACCCTGACTTCAGAAGCACTGGTCACTGCTGCACACATATTTGCAGCTCCACACAAATACACAGAGCTTTTAAAACAACATATAGATGTTTTTATATGGAGCAGAAGTTTGCACAACAGAGGTCATTTTCACAGTAGTGAACAAAGATATACTATTGAATCACCAAGGTTGGAAGAGACCTCCAAGATCAGGTAGCCATATTTCAGCATAGAACAGGTTTGGAAAAGACAGTCTTACTGGAAAAGACGAAGGATCTACATGAATAAACCTCATCCAAGATAAGAAATGCTTGAAACACAAGCCCTGTTGACTTCATTGCTCATGACCTATTTAAAAGTGGCCTTTAAGTGCTATTAACTGATTCACTGTTGCATAAGATAGAGTTGTGCACAACGTAACAAAAAATTCCCCCTCAATAAAATGGTTGTGGTACTCCTGATGCAGAAACCCTAAAAAAGAAGGAATACTGGATGAAAATCTTTACCTGCATTATCATTTTATTAAAAGTATTACAAAAGAGTATATGCTTATCCCAGTCAAGCATCAAAAACTAATATAAAAACGTATTTGAAGCAAGAACACTTCAAGAGAACAAGCTTTATAATCTTTACAAAAAAAAAGAACAGGAAAAGAGCTTTTTTTGAACTGTGGGCTTCCTTCTTATTTAGTCAAGAGGACTGCGAGCTGGTTTCAACAGCAAAGAGGACCAAGGTGTCTGTACGACCCAAGTTTGCTGGGGAAATGTGGGCAGACAAAAGTTCTGAGCAACTGAGGAGCCTAAGGGCTGTCACACTGGCATGTGCTCATGCATACAGCTCTCCTCCTCTGAAAGCCTGTTGTTTGACACTTGGTCACTTCAAAATCTTGAAGGAAGGAGGAAGACTATTAGTCACCCAACTGTTCCAGACATATGAGTGTCAGTGGGAGACCTGCAGTGACTGAAGACTAGCCAGAAAAGGTGTTGTGTAAGTATGTTTCAGAAGCATTGGTAAGAACACCTTATATGGCTCTGCAGCTTACTCAGCTCCCTGGAAAGCAGCTTCACAAGCAACACAACCCTGGTTCAAAACCAGGATTTCTGTTACAGCTTCACCAACATTTTCATATCCCCGTATTAACAGGTTTCAGGCTGTCACTTAACTGCACTTTTCAGAAAGGCGAGATCTCACGGGTACCTCACGCATCGTTCTGTATTTGCATTCAAAGCATGACCCATTGGTGGTGCATAGTAGCAGATTATCATCCCCTAAAAGTAAATTCCTCTGGCGTCTTCACAGAATGCTAACACATACATGTTAGTACGTCCCATCCTAAATGCACTAACCTCTGAGGCGCATTCTCTGTTTGTGAAATAAACACAATTTGTTCCTGCGCATACATGCATTTCTTCAATAGAATGTCCTAATGCCAGAGCAGCAGAACGACGACTATTCTGGATTAACATCGACTTAGTCTGCAGGGCCTGCTGCACCATGCGCTGCTCCAACTGGTGCCATTAGAATCTCTATACAGATTTAGGGTTAAAAGAAATAAAGCGCTATTAGAAGACGTAACTTCTTCGCTCACCAAGCTGCATTTCCAGCTTCAATGGACTGGTCATCAGTTTACGGTGATCACATCAGACCAGAGATCAAAAATTGCAAGTGACTTGTCCTTGGGACAAATTTTGCACTATGTCATTTCAGTATCCCCACCCACCCAGTTTTCAGAACAAGACTGAGGTAGCTACAGGGCAGGCTACCCCTCCTCAGTGAAGGAAGTAGGTCAGACCCAACTCCTGGAATGCTTTGCCTAGGGAAGAAATATCTTGACCCACCATGTGCCCTAAGGCTGCTCACATAGGAGCACAGGGTCAAGGCACAACTTCCCAACTTACATTCTGTTATGATCTCCTGCTAATCAAAATAGATGAAATCTAGCTGTTTGTTTTCTTGCAAGTTTTCTTAATAAGAAGATGACAAATTCCAAGCAGCAAGCATTGGTTTTTTATATATATAGAAAAAAAAAAAAAAACCCTAGGGGAAATAAATACACTGAACCAGAAATATTACTCTTAAATGATCTGATTAGAAAAGTTTACAGATTTGGATACTGAATTAGAATTGTCCACATTGTGAGGAAATTAAGATCTTAACACAAACCTGCCTGGCACGTAAGAGGTGCTGAGAATGAAGGCCCGATGTGAACTAACAAGAAAAGACAGCTTGGCCTTCTGATAATGAAGTACAACAATTCAAAAGAAAAACCATCAGATACAGTCCTTGGACCTCAGCTACTCTGCCAAGAAGCTCGCAGTTAAAAATAAAATCATTAAAGTTTTATTCTAGTACTAGAGAAGGCAGCAACCTACACATTTTTTGCTGTTTATTTTGGAAGGAACCAATATAATGATAGAGCTGGAAGCAGAATCACTAAATATAGCTGGTGAGAGCTGGAGGCTGAATACCTTCCTTTTCTAATGCTTCCAACCACGCTTCCTTTGGCTGTTCCTATGCATTTTATCTGATCAATTGATTTAACTTTGCAAGGGAGCTGTTCTTGGCTCCAGTTTTGTGAAGAGCAGCAAATATGCTTCCTTCACTGCAAGGCTATTTATACAATGTGACAGTGCACATCTGCATCTCATATACCCTTCCGTAAGGTCACCTAGTAGCAGTCATTTAAAATTACCAGGGTTCGAAGGGTACACAAAAGCAAGCAATTTAAACAGATAAGGAATACACTTCTGAGCTTAAAATATCAATTCTGTTTGTAAGGCATCTATTATTAGTCATCTGCTTCCCCCTGCAGTTTTGTGAAGCTGTTGCTGTATCACGCGTTCAAGGATTTGAACTTTGATGTACGGTTTTATGGTGCTCACTGTAACTTCATGCTAAAGGTGGATTCAGTCTTTCTGCTGCCAGTCACTACCCTTTCCTGAAATGGTAAGCAGCACTTCCAGAAACAATAGGTCACATCCATGCCGGGCAGTCAGTTTAAGTTAGCGTGCCAGACTGGAAGCTGTGACTACCCCTGAGTGACAATACATGCCACCCAGTCACTTCTGCTCCAGAGGCAACAGCCTCAGGAAGAAAAGCGGAGCTGACCACTTAATCCATCATCACACGAGTCAAAACATGCAGTCACACACAGGCCTCTCACTTGTGTAAAACAAAGGTCTCAGTTTGACAGTATCAGCATCTTCCAGAGAAATGCAAAACTAACATAAGCATAAAAACAGCAACACTGCAAGAAAAATGAAGGTATAATTCTTTACTCTATGAAATTGCCTTCCGGCAATTAAGTTTATAAATGCAACTGGAACTATAAATCACATAGGGAGACTCCAAATTCCAGACATTGCACAAGTTCTTCTCACCAGCACTTAGAATTAATTACTATAGCAGACACCAATATACTTTTTAGATGTGCTTTGATTAACTCAGAAAATAAAACAGGATACTTTGTTCTATTTTTAACCATCAGATAGGGCAGTTTTAGTCCAGCAAACCATCTTTTACTCTGATTTGACCAAAACAATGGCATATCCAGTGTTGCTGCTGTACTGTATGCAGGATTCAGGATACTAAAGTAGGTCATCCTAATACGGCAATCACCCTTACTGTATTTCCACAAGGCTGCATTTTGAACCCTTCGAAACCCAAATGTCTTGCAAGTTTTACTGCTATGCAAAATAATTGTGAACGCCTACGAGAAGCATTAACAAAAGATATACTTTTCAATGATTTGTGTAATAAGCCCTACCGCTGTACAGTCAGTTGCCCTGTCTTACGTATTACCAATCTGGTTTTGGTCCAGCTAGGATCTCTCCTGCTAAAAAGTTCTGAGGCCATCTCCAAGTGACCAACACCTGAGGTCTGCTCCAAATTCCGCCTCACTTCTTCACATCCCATCTTCCGTTCTGTGTCTTTGATTTTATTTTGTCACTACTGCAACAAACAAACAAACAAAAACCCACACCACCACCAGAAAAGCTAACTGTTACAGAGTCAAAGTTACTATCCCATACTGGACAAATATCTGGAATTGGGAAAACACCAATTACTGAAATGAATGATTACACTCCAGAAGCCATCTCAGAAGAAATCCCAGATCCATTCGCGAACCCCTGAAAAAGCAAATTCTTTACAGAAGCTATAACTTATAGAAGAGTGATCGGATCAACCTGAGGCATGGGGCAGAAAAGGAGAAAGACTGCAGCAGTTTGAATTTCTTGATGAGGACAAAGGTGATCTCAAACACATCTGAGAACTTCTGGACTTTTTTTTTTTTTAAAAAAAAAAAAAAAAAAAGGAGTTTTGCTGCTTAGTCCATAACGGAAAATAGGCATAACTCAAAACCACTATTTCTCAAACATCAGTTTCACTTAATTCTTAAAGAAGTGCTAACAAGACACTAATGAAGAAACTCCTCTGCTAGAGCTATGTGCCTTATCTTGCTGACATTTCCTAGTGTTAAAACAGAAGATGAGAACGGTTACAGCCAGCTGGAGCTCTAGCACACAAAGACAGGAACTGTTTTTGAGAAATACTACGTATTTATTCCAAGGTCTTAGAGCAGCTAGAAGGGAGTGTTCTGCATCCACAGTAAGAGCTTACTAGGCCAGGTGCTTAAGTCTTTCCCAGACAAGGCCCGAAGAACAAGCAACATCTGTCATGAGGGATTCAGAATCTTGCTGCTGGATAAACTCATAATTAATGGGTGTCCCTCCAGAAGAGGACCAGGTCAGACCGAAACAATTACCGTGTAGCAGCTGTTGGGTGTCTTCTGATTAATTCTGCAGACTAGACCAATGTCAAAGCCATCACTGTCAACGGCAACTAACCAGAAAATCTGTTTGTAATGCATCAAAAGCAATTTACTGCTCAGTGCCTCTGCTGAGACAGCAATCAGCATGCTTAAAAGAAAACCTTATAAAACTCAATTTTGTTTCAAGCTGCATAATTCTTAAAAGGCTGAGCTTCAAGTCCAAGCAAATAAACTGTCTCTGTTCTAAGCTACACTTGTTTTTTAAGAATATTTCTTGCAAGTTAGTGTCTTGAACTCTCCTGTCTTCCTCTTCTTACTCTGTTTCATTGTGCAAAGAAGACTTCTTATAGCATTCGTAGCGCTTCTGTTGAAGCAATTCCTATTGCTTAAGATTAGAAACCTCACTAGAAAGGGCTTTCAAATTTTACTCAGAGCTGCTATTGCAAAGTCTTACACGTAGGATATGCATAAATGCACAGAGCAAGGACTAAAATCTGTCCCTGCATCTCCAGAGTAAATTAGAGACCTTCCACAGCACAGTTATATGAGAACACTGCTCAAAATTTTTGATTTATTAAAGCTACTAAATGAGAAATGTGTTTAGTTAAAAAAATACTATAAAGGGATAGCTCGATAATTTGAATTGAGCAGTGCTAACACTCAGGTCTCCTTATCACAAATATTATGAGTATTTACTTTATGTTTGGTGTTGCAACCATAATTAACATAGAGTTTTTCTTACTTGGGCAAGCAGTCTAATTGAAGAAAATATATCCCCCTATAAGTAAATGCCACCACAAGGCTTCCATTTGATGTCTGCTTGCAGCAGCACTGCCTGTAATCTAAAAATACAGCATTCTTTTTCTTCTGAATCAGACCCCGTAACCGGTTCACTGCACATTCACACAGAGAAGCGTGCTAGCTCAATGAAGGAGGCAGCAGGGGCTTGAGAATAACTGATCGAGGACTGCCAAAGTAGCAAACAGCACCACTGCTGAGTGTACTGTCACAATCTAATGATATTGTCAAATAAACAACTTCTGAATATTTCTGCCTCGTTGTCTCCAGCTTCAAAAACAACCTGCTCTTCTCAAAAACATCCTTCTGAGTAACTTGAGGTTAAAAACTGGAAAAAAACCTGAATAAATGGATGTGCAGCAGCTGCCTGCAGACTGTAACTGCAGCACATTTCCCTAGCACCTGCATCATTGAACAGATTCTCTTTATAACCAAAATACACAAAGCATCGGTTTCAAAAATAATATAAAAAAATTTCAACAACAGTTCCAAGTACCAGAAGGAAAGTCAGAGTGAAAATGCAGGAAACGACCTGAGACCAAAGGCTTTCCTAAACAGAGAATATACGGTCATGCAAAGAAAGAGCATGCTAATGGATCACTTCGGTAGTTATAACATCTGCTGCAAGCTTCTAATTCATCTCTTGTTTCAGGACTTCTCAAGCTGTGCTTGTAACAGATACCAACAGTATTTTGTTACAGAAAAAAAGTTGTATTTTAAAGACTGCTCGCACACTCCACTCAAAAAGCCCTCTGTGAAACATAAAAGCTCACACTATAAATTCTGCTAATCTATGGTGATACTATGCAGTGGGCTCCACCCGTTTCATTAGGTATATACATAAACCACGTTGAAGGGCATAATCTCTCAATACCACTGGAAAACAAACAAACAAACAAACAAGGGAAAATGAAAACTGCAACTGCTCATTCTTTCTGTAAGGAAATGTTTCCAGCATTAAATAGTTTTGTACTACCACATCAACTTTCAATAAAGAATGTAACAAAGTAGAATGTAAGTATTCAACCTTCACAATTCTTTTCCTTATTTCACAATGGACGAAAGTTATTGTGGAAAATGAAACAATTACCTAACAATTCAATAGAAACAGGAGAGGCACAGAAGCTAAGGCACTCAATTTCCATGTCTGTTCCTCTTACTAGTGCTTTAATCTAAGTCATTTTTCCTCTGAAGTTCAGTATCTTGTCTATGAATCCCTTAAGCTGCCTTCACATTACAGGCTGCTGCAGAAGCCTCATCATGACTCACGATCACACTGTTCCTTGCTGTACAAGCAATAAATACTGATACTGGTCTAAATTAAAAAGGGCAATGTGATCGTGTTTTTTTCTGTGCAGCAAACAGATGAAGGTACTATTGCCCTCTGTCCAGCATTTGAGAGACTCATCTCAAAGGTGTCAAGTATTGGTGTTCTTCCTCCTAGTTCTGCATTAAAAAAGAGACACTGACTTTCTGGATGGCGTATACAATCCAGGAGAGGACCCCACAGCTGCTCAGGATGCTGGAACCATGACCTTTGGTGGACAAGAAGCTGGACATGAGCCAGCAGTGTGCGCTGGCAGCCCGGAAGGCCAACTGTGTTCTGGGCTGCATTAAAAGAGGAGTGGCCAGCAGGGAGAGGGAGGGGATTGTTCCTCTCTACTTGGCTCTTGTGAGGTCCCATCTGCAGTACTGCATCCAGGCCTGGGGCCCCCAGTATAAGAAAGACGCAGAGCTCTAGGAACGAATTCAGAAGAGGGCCACCAAGATGATCAGAGGGCTGGAGCACCTCTCCTATGAAAAAAGTTTGAGGGAACTGGGCTTGTTTATCTTGGAAAAGAGAAGGCTCCGGGGAGACTTCATTGTGGCCTTCCAATACTTGAAGGGAGCAGATAAACAGGAGGGGGAACGATTGCTTATGAGGATGGATAGTGATAGGACAAGGGGGAATGGTTTTAAACCGAGACAGGGGAGATTTAGGTTAGATATTAGGAGGAAGTTTTTCACACAGAGGGTGGTGACACACTGGAACAGGTTGCCCAGGGAGGTTGTGGATGTCCCATCCCTGGAGGCATTCAAGGCCAGGCTGGACGTGGCTCTGGGCAGCCTGGTCTGGTGGTTGGCGACCCTGCACTCAGCAGGGGGGTTGAAACTCGATGATCTTTGAGGTCCTTTTCAACTGAGGCCATTCTATGATTCTATGATATAGTTCTAAGCAGACAGCCTATGAGAAGTGAATTTGTTCAGACTTTGGAAGAAGGTGTCTCAGAGAGACCAGAATGCTAGAGGAAATGGAGACAGACTCTTCCTGGATGCACGGACTAAAACAATTCCAGTGGTCACAAGCTGTAACAAAGGAAATTCTAAATAGACACAAGGAGAAAAAAATTTCACCCTGAAGGTTGTTTAACACTTGAACCTACAGGCCTACAGAGCCTGTGAAATCTCCAGACCGGGAGATGTTCAGCACAGTTCTGGGCAGCCTGGTCTAGCTGAACCAGAGCTGAGCAGGAGGTTCAACAAGATGGCTTCCAGAAGTCTTTCTGAGGCAAAGGAGATATTAGACAACTTCCTGAGATTTATTAAAAACATTTCTCATTACTAGATCTTTAGGTGTTAGACCTGGCAAGCAGTATCGTGCCCATTTACAGATGTCAAAATTGAGAGAAACAAAGAGAAAGATAAATTAATTTCCACTAGGCCAACCAGGAGGCATTATTTTTGCTGAAATAGGAATGAGACTAAGGAGATTATATTCTATGATCCCCTTCTCCACCAGCCTCATTGTTTTTCTACTTCAAGGAACTTCTATACTGACATTACCGACTGCATTACTGATGAAAAAATTCCTTTGTACCTTCAGTGATGTATCGGGGTCATAAATCCCACCCTATCAGCAAGGGAACAATCTGAACGACAACTTGATTAAATTTCACTATGCTGGTTTGTAATCAAGAATGTAGTTGTTTAGTTGCCCATAGCATCTTAGCTCTGCATATTTCTGCTCACCATTCTCTCTATTAACCCCAGTGGACAATAAGACTGTGACGCAGACACACTACTGTCAAGTCCTTCCCTCTTTCCAACTGTTTGGGAGCAACGCACAGTCACCTTTTATTTACTTATACAACACAGGCAGCTTTAGCCAACAGCTAAGAAAGAGTGGTACAGCTTTACCAAGTCAAGTGAACAAGAAAGGATCAGAATTCCTCTACAATAAATAGTTAAGTCCCTATAAATTCACAGGGACATTCATAATATTTTGTGCACTTGTAGGGGAACTGCTGAGTCATGGCCTTGAACCACTGACTGAACACCTGAGGAAAGACCCAGTCAGCCCTGGAAGCACAGGTGAAGGCAATTCACCTGTGCGACTAGAGGGGGTGGAGCCTGGCTCCACCCCTCTTAGGCCTCATTTAAGGGCTGACTGCCACTGAAGAAGGATCTCTCTCTAGAGACCCCTCCTTGGTGGAAGCTTTTCTCTGCAAACCCAGACTCTTCTGATATGGGTGAGTGATCTACTTCCCTTCCTTTGTAGCACCTTTCTATCGTGTTGGTCCTTCCACCTCTTTTCTAATGCCTTTTCTATCGTGTTGGTCCTTCCACCTCTTTTGTAATGCCTTTTCCATCATGTTGGTCCTTCTGTTTGCTACAGCACTTAAAAATATATGTATGTGATCCTTCATTTCTTCTTCTCCTTATTTTCATAGTTTATATCTACAATTGGTATTCCTTCTACTGCTTCTGATGACTTAAGAGTTTCTGAAATAGAAACTATAAAGCCATACAATTCACTACATTTCCATATGAAGTATATTTTCTTAAGATGAAAGGAAGTTCTTCTCTTGCCACCTGCCATTCCTTGCTCAACTCTCTCCTTAACTCATCATAATCAATTATTTAGTGATACTTATGATCCAATTTGTGCAGCTAGCCTTCCAGTAAGGACTCTTATTTCTTAACGTAAGATCCAATTCACAGAATGGGTTGGGTTGGAAGGGACCTTAAAGTCTATCCAGTTCCAGTGCCCTGCTGTAGGCTGGTTGCCCTCTGCCAGACCAGGCTGCTTAAAGCTGCCTCCAGGGATGGGGTGGTCACACCTTCTCTAGGCAGCCTGTGCATGAAAAACTTCTTCCTAATATTTAACCTAGATATATATTTAATTCAATATTTTTTTACTACCCCACCATTGGGGAATTCTAATTGTTATTAAAAAAATCATAAACAGGTAGCTAGCCTTTTGCTACATACTATGGAAACCTAATTATCAGCAGAAAGTGACATTACTGAAGTCTGAGTCAAACCCTGAAATTAATTTAACAAGTCCTCAAAGTAAAGAAAATGTGGTGACCATAATGTCCTAGAACCGTAAACTAATGGCTGTCAAGTGATGCCACTGATTGAGGTTCATAAGAGCTGCTTCACACAGACTTACTGGGGAGTAAATATGATTTCTAAGGCTCTTAACTTCTCTCTGAGTTACTTCATTATTCCCCATAACTACACCCTGTTTGTCACTGTGACAGTCACCCAAACATTTTGTCCAATGTAACTGCATTGAAGGTAAACAAACCCCAATCATTTAGTGCATTTTGTTTTTAAAATCTCAGTAATCTATAGGAATAAACTTCAGTTTTAATCCACAAGCTCTGTAATACATGAACTAACCTATTGGATGACAAAATTATCTTGAAACCTCCTCTGAGTTTTCTGGAAGGGGAAAACAATGAATGCACAAAAACTAAACAACATAAGATATGGAGATTTTCTTGTTCCTTATAATCTTTCTTAGACGCAATAACCTTACAAAAGCTAACAAAACACTTGTCAACCTAAAAAAATTAGGAACAGTAACTCTAAACACAAATGTTTTAAAGAACCATTTTCATGTTGGTCACTGACCATCCAGAAAAGTAACAGTAAAAATATACTTTATTATATTCAGCTGAGTACTCTAAATTACCTGTTTTTCTTCCTCTGGCATATCTTTTTCCAGTTCTAGTAAGTATTCTTCATCTAGTTCTGTCTGCTTCCTTGTGCTATTCTCATCATTCTGTAAATTTCCTTCATCATCCAGTGCAGGCTCTTTCACCTCAAAGGAGTCACGACAGTCATGGAAACACTCGTCTGCTGTGGTAGGATCTTTGGCTGAAGATGGTATATTGCCACTTTCCATGTTTGAAGGATTCTGGGCATCTTTGGGGCCAGACACCCATGAGCTGGTGCTCTCTGCTGACTTCTGATCAGAAAGCTTTAAGTGATCTAGTAATTCTTCTGGTGGACATCCATCTTTAACCTCCTCCATGTCAGACTCCTTGGAGTGGTTTGATTTATAGAAACGAGAGAAATAACTATCAGTCAGCTTAATACAAATGCCCTGACAGCAGATATCTAAACTGCTTATAGGTACACCTAATAATAAGTGATATCATCCTAAGGGAGCCATAATTCTTGCAGGGTAGGATGGATCTAACACATGCTTTAATTCACTGCCCAACTAACCGGGGCCATTGCTGTTCCCATACCCAAACCACGCTCCCGGGGTGCCCAGGGCCAGCCCGGCACAACAGCAGGCCCCAGACGTACAGCCTGCCGAGCCCAGACTGCCAGCTGCGTGCAGCGAGCCAGCAGGCCCCGTTTCCAACACCTCAGCCCAACCTCGCCTGCTGAGAGGCGGCTGTGCCGAGGGCTCCCCATGACAGAACAGGAGAGGCCAGACCCGAGCAGCATCGCACCCCCCGAGCGGACACCCTCACACCGCCCCGTGCCGAAACCCACACCTTCCCTCCCGGCCGCCGCCGCTCACCTCTCACCCTTCACCTCGCAGATCGCTTCCTGCCTGCGCCAGCCAATAGGAGGGGCCGCGCGCGGCCTGCCGGGATTTGTAGTCTCGCGGGATGCAGCGGGCGAGGGCGGTGCCGCGGGGCGGGAGTGGCGCGCGGCTGTTGGATGCGCGCGGGGTGGCGCGTCTCGCGCTGGTGGCGCGCGGCGCCTCCTCAGTCCGAGGCGGGAGTCGGCGGCTGCTGCCCGCCTGCGGGAGCGGGGCTGCTCCAGCCGCGCAGTGAGCGCTGAGGGGGGGGCTCTGCCCCGCGGGAGTGCAGGTGGAAGTTACACCCCGAGGTGGGAGGCTGCTCTCCTCCTGAAAGTAACTGCTGAGTCACGAGGCAGCGAAGGCATATTCTTAGGAGGCTTTCATTGCTCTGAGCAGCTTTAAATAAAGCAAGTTCTGATGAATGATAAAGTTTAAAATTTACCGCCGGGTTAGCTTTAAAATGCTCTAACGGAAGGAAAACCAACAGACAAAGCCACAGTCAACGACGAGCACAAAGCCCTTGCAATATATAGGCTGTTCCAGATCCAGGTGAGGTGGAATTTGTTCTGATCAGTGGGACACCATAGATGACGGACCTCAGGGAACGTGGGGTCCTAAACTAGGCAAGCATCTTTTGTGGAAGAGTCCCTTTGTTCAGGTGGATTGAAGTGCGTCTGGCCCAGATGAGGTCTTGGGCTGGTTAGGAGTATTTTGGCATCATTCTTCACCTCCATTCTTCTAAATGATGTCACCAGGCTTTGAGTGAAGCCTGACAGGCCGATGAGATGTTCAGCATTTCCAAGTTGAGGTAGATATTGAAGACCTGGATGCTGGATTCTTTTTTGGTCCTAACCGGCTCGATCTGGGTGTGCAGATGTTTGTGCTGGTGGTGGATGTGGCTATTAAAATGAGATTGAAGCACTGCAGTAAGTTAGCAAGAGCGTGTCAAATTACAGGGAAAGCAAATAGCGTGTCAGTGGCTGATTAGTTTTTTTCCTACTCTCTGGAGGAAAAAGGTATATTCAGCATTCTTCAGCATCCTGGCTGTGGTGATTTAGCCCACAAAAATGTGCCTTTCTGCTGTTCTGCTAGCACTGTGTCAAATAGTCTTGTTTAAGGAAAACATTTCTGAACCTTCATACTGTCCTCTTAAATATCATTTCATTTGAAAAAGGATAAGGAGATAAAAATTGCAGTACAAAATCAATCCATGCAGTTTTGAATTGGCTAGAATGCCATTTGAAACTCCTCTATCTGTGCAAAGAGCACAGGGGTTTAGGAAAGGTACAGAGTTTCATCCTGAAAAAGAATCGTACAGGTGAGAACAATACTGGGTACCAGGGATCAGCAGTCCTTCCGGGCTGGTGTGTCAACCTGCATGTTACCTCATTTCCTAATGAGAGCAATATCTCCTTATTTGCCAGCAAAAGCACTACAGGAACCAGCCCTGCTTACAGCAGCCAGCTGTTGCTGGCCAGTGGCAAGATATTACCTTGCTACCATGTGAGGCAGGGGTTTTGAGGTCTCACGCGTCTCTGAACTGTGGCAGTGAAGATTAGGAACGCTTGTTTTTCATGAGCTACAGTCTTTGTCCAGCCCTGCTACGCAGCATCCAAAACCTGTCTGTCACTTCTGGCACGTGTGTCATGAGTTTCCTGATCCCACATGGCTGGCAATTTTTTTTCACTGTCACATTTTTAAACAGGGTTCCTCTGCTTGTTTTCTGCCTGCATCTCCTCTGATCTGAAGGCACTTGGGGGCTCCCTGAGTGGTATAACTAGAGACCGTCCAGCAATTTTGTTTCTTGCAAACACAATGTGCGGGAAAACAGTTCCCCAGAACCTCACTTCCCAATGATTATTGTCTCATGAATCTTCACTCTATATCTAGAAAGAAGGGCAAGCTTTTCCAGGGTCCTAGTGCATGAAAGACGGACAGCTGTTTACAGTTGCTGGTGCACCCTGAAGGTAGCCCTGAGCGTGCTGAAGCTTCATGAGAGTCTCCAAATATCCCTTGTGTGGGACTGCCCCTCAATGCCACTATGAAGCAGAAGCCCAAAGACTTTGTTAATATTCAGTGAATGAACCCACTAGAAGAACCCAAGAGGCCCTGTGCTTTCCATCAGGTTACCAATCCTCCAGACAGCAAATGAAGAGGCAGAGATTAACTCCGTATTAGGTATACCAATATAATCAATGTGTGTAACTTCTGTCCAACATCAGCACTTAAAAACCTTACTGTCTGTCTCATTTTCTCTTCTTTACATTTTAACTTTCTTAATGGAACTGTTGTTTCCATTGGGTTCATAGTTTGCTTTATCTTTGGAAAATAAAGAAACAAGTTACCTTACTGTATCTTCAAATGTACACATTTTAGTATGAAACACCCTGGAGATCATAGGGCAGTTGTCAGCTTTGATCACTAAATCTCCCTTGTTCAAACACAGAACATGTTACTGCTTTAATCAGCCTTTTAGTATCTCTAATTCATTGCTTTAGGCAGAAGTGTATGAATAGCTGAAGCTTATATATATACAAAAAATGAAATCTTATTATCATTTATTTAATCTTCTTGGGGCTAGGGGATTTTTTCAAAGCAGTGATGTTTGTTTAAGTGAACACCTGTTGAAAAAACCAAGAACATATAATCCCGAATAAGTAGATATGTTTGGATAAGAGTTCAGCTATGGAAGCCTCAGCTTGTGTTGAGACTTACTCTCTGTTTTGAATGGGCTTACCTCCTGAGGGTAAGTGTGCATCGAAATCCAGGGTCACTGCATTACCACAAGTGGAACATTTTAATGCTACAATGCTTTCCATGAGCTAGATGTTAACTGAAGAGGTAAAGTCAGACAAAGAGTCCTTTCCTCCACCAAAACCTTCTTCTCCTTTCCAAAATTTTCCCCATTTCTTCCCAAACCCACAGCCTGGTGAAGGTGACGTTAGCTGGTGCAATCAGCTGATTCTAGCTCAGTGGAGCGTGTGAAAAGAAAAGCTGCAGGAAGAATGTGGGGTTGACTAACTTTATCAGTAATGCTGAAGGAAAAAGAGGAAGAACCAATATGAAAGACTTAAGTTTTTTTTTGTTTCTGACATCAAAGTTTTCTACTAGATTGTTGTAGGATCTAGTAAATTTTTTACTACTTTCAAGAGGATCTTAGATTTTGCCTACCTTGTACAACTGTGAATGCAGTTTTACAGGTATGGAAGTCAAGAGTGCAACTGGGAAGTGTAGAGCATTTTATTCAGATAGTTAAAGCCACATTTTTAGAATTCTATTTTGCAGCAATGTGTTATTGCCATTTGGGAAAATAACTGCTCTTTCAATAAATTTATGGAAATTTGTAGCCCAATATCCTTGAGTTCATCCAAACCCCCTAATGAGACCAAATACAGTGAGAAATTCTGTTATTTTCAAGGGTAGAATTCAGAAAATCCACCAGTAGACATAAAATAATTGTAAGTGCTACAGCCCAGCTGATTTTCTACTGAACAAACTCCTGAGAACAATACCTGGCACCAAATCTTACTCTGGGAGATTGTAGCTCCAGTTTTTTGGCCAGGTTTTCAAGATAACTCTGCACGTAATTAGGCATCTAATCTGCATGCATAATTACAGTGATCTCAGGGACACATTGGCTGACACTTTAGTACTGAATTTCATTTGTTTGTTCATTCGTTTGATTTATATGAAAAAGCAAGAAACGTGACCATAAAGAACAGATATCCCTGCATTTTGAAAAATTGTCCTTAAAATACCATCCTTTTGGTAATAAATAACAGCAACTTTCTGTTTGTTAAATATTGCACTCCCTCCTGCAGACTTATGTTACTCATGTATTATTATCCATTTGTGGATAAGATATGTCTAATGTTTCATTTCAGAAAATTGCGGAGCTTTTCTAAATATTTCCATGAACTGTGACTTGTTCAAGCTCTGAGCTCCCATATCTGATGAAGAAATCATGTTATGTAGTTTAGGAACGTATGAATTTTCCCATTTAGGTTTGAGATGATCCTAAAATTGTTTATTCTCATATAGCATTCTAGTTTCACATAGTATTAAAACCGTTAAGACAGTTCAAATCAGAGCCTGCAGGATGCTTTAAATGTTGTCAGTATTGTAGAATCATAGAATGGCTTGAGTTAGAAGGGTCCTTAAAAATCATTGAGTTCCAACGCCCTGCTGTGGGCTGGTTATCCAACACCAGATCAGGCTGACCAGGGTACCCACAGCTCTAGGCAGCAGTGCCAGTGCCTCGCCACCCTCTGAGTAAAGGATTTCCTCTAACGTCTAACTGAAATCTCCCCTCTTTTAGTTTGAAACCATTCTTCTTGTCCTATCGCTATTGGACCGTGATGGAACCAAACGCCTGGATTCAAACAGCCAGGCACTTTGAAGATGTGCACAGTGCAGTCTTCAGACAATCTCAAACACTAATATTTACAGCAGATGAGTCACAAGGTAGAGCCAATATGAACCCACAGGCTGAGTGATGCGTGTTCTTGTTTTTCACAGTATACCTAAGCTTTACAGGAGGAGCACTGCAGGACTAGAGCTCAGTAGGGTTAGGAATTCTGCTGGTTAAAAGCATCTTTCCTGTGCAGCCTGCTTCAGGCCAGCTCTTTTGCTCATCTGAGCGCATCTCCTGCCTGTTAAGCTGTAGGATCCCTGGTCTGGTCTCAATTATGAAATCAGGAACCTTTGGTGGGCGAAAATGGCCGATTTACAGCTAATTTTATGAAGTATATCTGCTGGTGGTAATTCCTGGTGTATTCTGAAAGCATGCATTGCTTGAGAAAAAAGATCAGACTTACGCTTCTTAAGACAGGAATAATGTAAATGAACATGTGTGCAAGAATTTGTTAGGATTTCAAACCACGTGGCTGCAGTGCTGGTGCAGTACCTGAAGAACTGCTGTGCTCACAGCTGGGATGCAGCTAGGCTGACTGCTGCGCACCGAAGCTGAGCGCAGTATGTGCTGCTGAAATTCAGCATTTGGGAAAACACTTTCTTTCTTCTTTGAATACTATTACAGTACGCATGTGTGTTTTGCGCAGGAATTGAATTGTTCAGAAATGAAGGCTGAATGAAAGAGTTTCTACTAAAAGAATTCATGTTATCTCCAGAAGTAGCCCATTTTTTCTTATAGGTTCTAGTCCTGAGTTGCCTGTACTGCATTTTCTGTTTTAAAAAGCAAAGCAGAAACTGCACAGAAAAAAAAAAAACTTCAAGACATGAATTTCTATGGAAACCAAATAGCAACTTAAAATATAAGGAGGGGATTTTTAAAGGCACTTGCAGAATTTAGTTAGCTGACTTCTTTATCTGTTAGCTTGCCAGTCTTAACTCCTGATTCACATTTAAATTTCTGATTGAAGTTCACTGAATTTCTAATGTGTAAAATCCAGGAAACGTCTGAACTGGACTTCTGTATTTATGAATCTCAGCTGGAATAGAAGTCCAGCAGGTGGCGATGTGGGATTTCCAATGTCCGGGTCCCTGTTCCTTTGTAAACCTAGTGCAATTCTCTTGGAAATCAAGGCTGAAGATCCTACTTAATAAAACAGTGCAGGGCTGGACACTAAGCTAACTAAAAGAATAGGGATGAGCTGTTCCGTAATTACCTCAAGCCCCAGAGCATATGCAAAATTTATTTTTGGGGACAGCCTTTTGATCTTCACAGTGAAGAAACTAAACCTTAGCAAATCAAACACAGAAAAAATAATTACAATTTTCCAGAGGTCATATAGAGTTCGAGTTCTCTTCTAGAATTAAACATTTGCACACAGGTCTCAGCGGAATCAACTTACTGTGCTTCCCAAAGAACGTTTTAAAGAAAATTGTGAAATGGGCAATTAAAGTCTTTTTAATCAACTGTAACCTAAAGTTCTACTATATCTACCTTTTAGTTGGACTTATTCAAGGAATTGTGGAGGACTCTTACTCCTTTTGACTGTCCATTCTCTTTTTTTTTTCCTCCTTGTGTTGGCTGAAGTCTTAGGAAGAGTATGGGAATTCTGTAATTAGTAGGTAGGGATTATGTTCTTCACTAATCACGCTAATATATTTTGACATAAGAAATTTCCAGAGACAACACCGGATTTCCTATTCCTGTCACCTTCCAGTTATCTGAAAGACCCTAAGCTTTGTCAAACCTATTGTTTTGATCCATTTGGCTCAAGTTCATAGGGTATAAAATAAAATCCCAGCCTGTTAATTAAGATTATTCTTTATCATTGTTTGCATGTTTTGCAGAAGTGAGATGCTCGATGTTCAGACAGTGTAAATGAATTTGTCTCGTTTGATCTCAAAACTATGCCAATTCACATTTCAGTGTATCTAAACTGGGATCTGCCATAGTAACATCGCTGATTCATCTAGTGGAACTGCATGTCCTACAATAACAATAATAGACAGTAAAAAATGGAGGGGTTCAGGCTATAAACGAACCCAAGAGTACACTTAATTTGGGAATTCCCAAACTGCAGCCTGTGGCTCTCACAGATGGTCAGCAGATTTAGCTGGCCGAGTACTACTGCTATAAGAAAAGTGAGCGGAAGTGAGAAATAGCAGAAGTACTCTGTTTGATTAGCTACCTCAAAGGCTTACATGTACATTAAGAACAGATTCAACGAACACATTTTCCTATTGATTATCCATGTAAGCAGTTGCAAAAAAAAAATCAAGTAACCTAACTGGGAGAAAAGATAGCAGAATGGTACATAGCTGTGGCCGTCACTGCATTCTCTCTGCAGATATTCTTAGCAATATGGAAATTTTGGATTAGTGCTGTCTAACCTAGGTTGAATTTCAGTGTTCTACATTGGAAGAAAAGTTGTGCTGTGCCCAGCAGATAACCTGTTTTTCCTGATGTTTTAAATCTGACTAGTTAATTTTAGGTTACCTGTTAAAAGGTTATTAACAGTTGTAAATGTATCTGTATTTTTAATTATTAAAACATGGTAGTAAAATATTTGCCTCAGGTAAAATGTGCTACAGTAAGTTTTATAGTTTTCAGGTAAATCAATTTCATCTAGCACATGATGACTTAAATTTGGGACATACTGCTTTTTTCATTGATTTCAGACTTACATCTTCAATATTGCTAATGAAAAAGTGAAATTACTCAGACTTTGTAATCCCTTTGGAGTTCCCTGGTTACAGGAAGAAGTGAACAATGCAACTTTAAAGTTAAGCCAGTGCTTTATTAAAATCAGCAATAAGCATGTACTGTGAATGATTAAAAAGTAGAAAAAATGTTTCAGATAAATGTCTTATTGGAAGTGTGTACTCAGATTGGAATATTCCTAACATTATGGATATTTGAGGAAAAAAACAAACCATAGATTGTAAGTGAGTATAAATTGAACTTAACTTCATGCTTCTGCAACCAAGATGGGAGAACAGAGGAATACAAGAGCATCAGTTCACACCATAATGACATAAATGTAATAACAATAGTCTTACTTTTCTCTATGGAAAGGCTTTGCTCGTTTTAGTTATAAACCAGTCAGATAAGCATGGTATAACAAGTTGTGGCCATTAGGACGAGTAAGGGCTAATCTCCTATGGATTTGTGACCTTTATCTCTTAACACTTTTCCCTTTCACTTAGTGTTTTCAGCAGCCTCATTTGTCTTCCATGTTGTCAACACACTGTATCCAACATTGCCATATTTTATCAGGCAAATGAGAGCATGTGGCTTGGCTGCTTCTGGGCTATGTGTGCTGACTAGTTAGCATGCACGAGCTTAAGTAGCCAGCAGGCTTTGAAAATGATCGAGGGACAGACTTCAGAAAGGTCTTTACCTGAGAGGAGGCACTAGTATGGGTCCCTTCCCTCTAACTGGCCACCAATTTTCATAATGTGGAATTGATTATCTTTCTTAATTTATCTTCTTTTCAGTGTTGTAGAAATCAATGAAGAGGTTCAAAGGCTAATAAGAAGAGAATGGGAAAGGAATCTGATGGATGGACAGACATGTAAGCCTCAGTTCTTTAAAATACAGTGGTAAATGTTAATGCAAGTTAATGAGCCACACGTTATTCACAAACTTAGATGTATATCCACGTTTTTCATCTATAACTGAAGGTGAAAACAGTTTTGCATAATATATTGGAATAAGGACTATTCCCGAATCCAGAATTTTACATGAATAGGTTCAGTGACGTCTATTTTTATATCTAGATTTCATTCTCTGTTTCCCAGAAACTGTTGCACACTGTCCAATATATGTGAACTCTGTTGGTGACTTTCAAATGTTTTGCTTGTTCTCAGATGGTTGGTACAAATATTTCTAAACAAGCAGGAGAACAGAGTAAGAGATTTCTGTACACTTTAGCCACAGAAAGCATAGTTAACGATGCTTTGATTACCATGCATTCAGAGAGAAATTTCTCTCTCATTTCAGAGACAAACCAATAATTACACATCCCAAGAGAATAATGAGTTGTTTGCATATATATATATACAAACATAGAATAGTAAGTAATAGAGCTTAAGATAATCAGTAATTTCTGTCTGTAATGTTAGCTGAGCAGATGACTCCAGTGAGCCACTAATATGTAAAAATCTTCTCCCCTTTGCTCTGTGTCCTTTGGAGATTTTCCTTCATACTTAACATATTTGCCAAATGCTATGCATAAGTCTTCCAGAACTTTCAGGACAAGTATAAGGAGAAGGTATTTGGTTAAAAACAAACATGCCTGCACAAGTCAGGATTATATAGAATGATAACAAAAGACTACAAAATACCATTGCTTGTGAATCCTACACAGTGCATGGAAAGAGTCAGGCGTTGGACAGTTGACCTAATACATGCTACCTGGGTGAAGCTAAGCTGTAAGATGTCTGCAGACATATACTAGGACACACTGAATGGACACAGGGCATCCTGAAACCCTTCCTTGTGCAAAGGTTTTGCTGAATGTGTACTTCAGGAGGGTATTTGCAAACGTGGGATCTGCAGTCTAGATATATCTGCTGAGGGTAAACACTTTCAGCTATTCTTTGGATAAATTTTGGATTAGTGCTTTCTTATCTAGTTAAAAAAAAAAAAAGTGGAAGAGAACAAGCTGTAATGCCAATTCTGTAAGAGAATCTTCGGTTAGATTTTCTCATCGCTTTGGGGAGTGCCTTAAATCTTAGAGAAAAAGGTGTGGTGGAAAATGGTATAGAAGCCATGCTTCTGTAGCTCATATAGCTGGGACCTCAAGATGCATTGTGCCAGGGAGTAACGTGCCATAATGTTGTGCACAGACATCTGAAAGGAAGGAGTACTGTTCTTTGCTCTGAGCGGTGTCTCTGCAGGTTATATTATACGGCCAGGGGATGAAACATCAAAACAGTTGTTAAGGTTGGAATTTTCCTAGGTTAGAGCCCTGACCATTGTGTTACTCCTTCAGGTGTTTTTCCTGGTCTTGGGAATAATGACTTACCTTTTGCACTAGAACATGCCTCACTTGGAAGGTATCTAGTACTCCTTCCAGATCCAAAACAGTCTCAATGGATGGAAACGTTTTTTGGTTCCATTAAAGTAATGCATCTTCATGTTAGCTGCAGCTGAAATATTTCCTTCTCCACACTTCAGGTCAAAATGGGCATTTCTTTTTCTTTGTATCATTCTCACAGTGCTATGTTCTGTCTGATGAAATACGTTAGCTGTAGCATTGCAAACTTGCTTTGGAAAAAAGTTAAGTGTAGTTGTTGTAGAGTGTATTGAAAAAGAATCCAGTTTATTCTCTTGGGAATGAGCGGGCTAGTTTGTGGTCACTAACAGGAATAAGCAGTTGTTAGTGTACCAATAGTTTCATACCATAGCTCTTGTGTTGTGCAATTTTATGCTAATTTCTATCAGGTGAAAGTCAAGCACAGTGACTGAGAGTGAGGAGCACATCTGTTCAATATAAAGTTGCTATTTTTACATTTTCAGAGTAGAGCCGCACTTCATAATATTAATGTCCCCTGTTCTCTTCCTATTGCATTTGGAAAGATAATAGAAAACTGCATTTCCAAAGACTAAGGAATGTAAAACGCTCAAGAGTTTCAGTCTCATTCAGTGAGATTGATTTTACCATAACTCTTTTCAAAAATAAGAAGCATTTTCATGATAGCTGAGTGCACTGAAGCCTAATGGGTTTAATTTATGTGCAGCTGGGCTGTAACAATACTCTGTGAGCCATTACAGCTGTGCCTCTCAACTGAATGGCTTGTACAAGCCTCTAGTTAGTGATTAAGCTCCACACAGTAGTTTAACCTGGAGAAATTCACAGTGTTTTATGAACAACTTCTGTGCTAAATGGCTGCAACTCCTCTTTGGAGGCAAATCTATTTGCCCACAAAATGAGTTCATGAGCAGGTTGGTTATTAGGCAGAAAAAAAATATGCATGGTGGACTATAGTTTCATCTGATAGAGTACCATGGTGTTCCAATTGCCATTTCACTAAATTATGGGTGTTGTACTTGTCAAATGAATTTTAGCTGTACTAAAAATGTGGTTAATATGGGCTTGTCCCACAGGGTTTGATGACAGTGCCCTGACCCAAATAGTTCTTCCTTTGAAGGAAAACACTACAACAGGTAAAAGACTGAAAAATAGATGAAGGTGATTTCTGTGGTCTCATTTGTCTTGGCAGTCATAGAGGATTCCTGTAGTAAAAATACATTCAGGATGGATTTATTCCTGAGAAATCAGGTGGCCTTGCAAGGGTTTCATATTTTAAGATGGTATGTCAGACTTTCTCATCTGTAATCCTTGTGGTTCCTCCTTCAGATATGGTTTTTTTTTTCTGTTTTAACAATCAGTGTGGTTGTTGCCTGTATCTTCACTGAAGCTGCAGCTGGAGGTGGATTAAGCTCCGCATATCAGCATGACTCTTTTGAAGAAACAAAATGTGTTTCTCTTATGGAATATTTTCAAGAGACATGAGGAATTCATCCATCATGCATTTACTACAGCTATGCATTGTGGGCTCTCTAATCTTAAAATTTAACTGGAAAGTTAGGAAGAATGAGGCGTGGTTTGTTAAAATGATATCTGAAGTACATACCAAGTGCTGCCCAAACTCATTCTCACTTCTTTCTGTTATCACTGTTTGCTGTACTGGAGCCTACAGTTTGTCATTTCTTCTGTCTGATGCTAGGGAGATCTCAGGTGACCCCTTAGGATGTAGCCTAATTAATATGCTAAGAAAAATGCATCTGATGGAACTGTCTGTCTTAGAAATGACAGAATGTAACTGTTTTGATTGCCTTGGTTATTTCCAACTTCTTGTTTTCCAACTTCAACATTCATTCAGCATGAATAAGCCTTTTCCCCCTTTCTGTTTTCCCTTGTATCAGAGATATCCAAAGCAGATATCATTTCCTGTTTTCTTTTCAAGGCAGCATAACATAGTCAGATCCCAGGAAGGTTGTTGCCCTTTACACACTCACCATACTTAAGCTTGAGGAAGGGAAGTGCTTCAGGGTAAAGAACCCATGGATCTTGAGCCACGTATGTTTTGCATGCAGTTCAAACGTGCCTCTCATGCTAAAAAGATGTTATGATGTGAAGGTCAGCTCAGTGCTGTGATAAGGTCAATGCTGTGGCTCCAGCAGGGATGGATGAGTCCATATTGATGTCCCAGCAGGGCCTAGTAGCCTTCCCAGCCCAAATCTTCGAGAAAAAAATATTACTGTCTGTCTGTGGAACACCTTCACACCTCCGCTCCCTAAGGCTTTATAGGACACTTGTCTGGGGACTCTTGCCACTCTGGGGGTTTTGGCCTTAATAAGGCGCTGGCTATCCCAAAAGGTGTGGACTAGCATGATGTTATTGCAAATCTTTTCTTCCCGACCTGTTACAGTGTTTAGAGAAAGCCGTTTTTTCAGTGCCAAAATAACTGAAATTTTCTTTTTGTAGATCTTAAAAAAGCAGTAAGGGAACTTACCTTGCAGGTTTTACAATATTATACATAAAAAAAAATGTACAGAGATTATAAATACTTGTAGATAACTCCCGAATGAGTTAAAAGCCTATCTGATTTCATAGCTAGTTAAAGAATTATTTTGTTAAGGCACTTAAATAATGATCAGAGATCTCACGGTCTTGTTAGAATTAGAATCTAATAAAAAGAATTGTTAGTCTCTGAGCACTACGTAGTTAAAAGCTTTAGAGTAACGAAGTGTTATTTTTTTCTGAAACCCACCAGCATCACATAGAAATTGTAAAATGTGGATAAAGTTACTTCAATTTACTTTACCCTCTACAAGTCATGTGTGTCTCAAAACCTGGCTGACTTGCGCTGTCACGTGGTTAAACAAATTTATTTCCAATTAACAGTCATTTTTAAAGAAGCTTAACAAAATCCAGAAGTGTTTCTCAAATTTCTGTAGATTCCCTCCAAAATACTATAGCAAAAGGTTAGAAATACTGTTCTCTGCCATTTATAGGCTCAAGATTATATCTTCATACTAGTATATCATAAGTATATAAAATATTATTTATGGCAACCTCATTATGTGAGCAACAAGAGTCCGTTTATCTGTTTTATAATACAAGTTTTAGAAGCATTGTCCTCTTAAGAGGAAATTACGGTCTTCCCCACAATCAAAATGGAACTATTTAAATAGGAGATTTGCCATAACTACAGGGGGACCAGAGAAGACTCAAAATGTACTTACATAGTTCTCACTATAACATTTGACCATGGGAAGACTTTGGAACGTGACTTTCCTATATTTGCTCACTGAATTGGGAGATATTTCATCCAACCGCAAGCCACATCCATCACTATTGTCTTAATTTGAGAATACACATTTAAGGAAACAAAAGGAAATGGCTCTCCCTTGGGATCTAATATTGTTAAATTGTCTCTAAGTGTTTTTAGCACGTCTTCATGGTTTGCTCTCTGTTTCAAGCTATACAAAAATGTCACTAAAATTCTTAAGAAGAAAAGTTGCAGCTGGAGGAAGGAGTAAATACCAACTTTCACACTTCATTCCACTTCAAGTAGAAAAAAAAAATCAGTCATTAGTTTCATGATTCACCCTTAGTTTCAAGAGATGAGGCTTCCAAACATGAACTAAAGTGTCCTTGAAGATATTCTCCGGAATTATGTTATGTACTTTGTTACTTAAAACTACTAATGACAGTGAAATTCTAACACTACTGCATTGCGGCAAAGTGAAAAACTCTGTAAGAGCAATACTATTTTCAAAGTGTGCTGAAAGAACCAAGGGCTCAGCATATTTGTCTATAATCTGGGTTTTGGTCTTCCAGCGGTCAGTGCTCTTTTGTGCTCTGTTCACAGCACTGTTTATGAGGGATTTGGAGGGATTTATGAGTGTTGCTTTTATAAATCAGATCTTCTGGTAGCCTGTGTGTTTTTCAGGACATTTACTAATGTGCTGAAATGTAGATTGTGAGCTCTCATCATTGCTGGTATTTTCAAACTTTCAAAACAGAACGCGGTGAAGTATAGAGGAATTCACAACTGTTGATATCAAGTGAATCATGGCAAGAAAGCAACTGCAGAGAGAGTCAAGAACATCCTAGGAGTTCCAACATTAAACTCAACTGCCATGAGTGTTTTATTTTAAAATTGACATTGTGATGAGGGAACTTGGCTCGATTCCAGTTCCATAGTAATAGGTGCAAGTGCTTAAACTGTTGCGAAATCACTTTAATCTTTGACATTGTTTTCCATTTCTAAAGTGCTAATGTACAGTGAAGTACAACAACAATCGGAATTTTACAGGCAAAATCAGCAGCAGCTAGCGCCCTGGAGAGGTACAAACAACGCTGTACAACTGCACTGCCCACTTCCACTCTCAGGCATCCAAACATGCGGCTAGCACACACGTACACACAAACTTTCATACATGTTTCCCTTGCTCTCCCCTGTATTTATACATTCTTTCTATATACATGTGTGTTCGGCTGTTCTACAGCGCTACCACAATAGCTGAATAATTGGCCGTGCACTTCCCTGGGTTTATCCAGCCACTTCTCTGCATTCCGTATTTGTTTCTGTAGCCTCTTTGGCAATTTACTGGGAACACAGTTAGCCTCGAGACTTTTCCATTCTTGGGACTGTAATCTGCCTATTCCTTGTTGGCTTCCTTCTAGTGCCACGCTGAGAAATTGCGCAGTGGTCCATTTCTTCGCCTGGGGGAAATGTTAGAGGTTAGTGTATGAAGAGAACAGAATCTGTGCAGACTGATTAGAATCCATTCATTCCAGCATGATGTTTGCTCTACAGTCTGTTTTACCATTCATGGTGTCACAGATGTCCTCATGGTCTCCATTGCTGGAGGCTTGGCTGCTAGCAGCAATGTGTCCATTGCGCTCTGTTAAGAGATTGAAGGTAAAGAATTGGCATGGGTCCTTTTGCCTGCTGCCTTCTTGTAAGGGGCTCAGGAAAGAGCTGGGGTTTTTCCATTCCTGGAATGTGCACATTTCCATATGTGGATGAGTGATTTTGCTCAGGTAGCCAGGGCTGGGAGATGCTGAAGATAATGTCCTCTGACTGCCACTTAGGAAACTCCCACTGTCTTCCAGAGAGTCCTTCCGAGGGTGTTCAAAGGAGCACCGATTCCAGTTCCTGTAGCTGTAGGCCCACCATCCCAACTGCTTTCGTCGGTGGCACTGACATTTTAGAATCTGTATGAAAGCTCTCTTGAACTCTTTGCTTGAGCAAGGGTAGATGATTGGATTCAAGCAGCTGTTAAAGTAGCCAAGCCAAAAAATCACCTTGAAGATTATTTCAGGGGGCTTCAGAGCTGAAAACAGAGATCCTGTCCAGAAGAAACAAGCAGAGACATTATCTGAGATAACTGATTTACCTGCCTAGGAAAGATAAACATCCTGTCAGATCACTGTTAGAATCTGTTTGCTAAAACGCCTTAACACATTCTGCTTTCGGTTTTGGTCTTTCAATAATAGGGTGTTATTTATGCTATTTTTAAAGCTAATAAGGAACTGCTTTATCCACCATCCAAACGTTAAAGGAGCACATATTTAGTGTAGAATTAAAATAAAGAGCAGTCTTTGTTGCTATATGTATGTCTGTTGCACTAACTTATTGTATACCAGTGAAAGATCAAATGCCCATGGTCAAAACTGCTGAACAATGCACACATGGAATAAGGTCATGCCTTCTTCAAAGAGCTATTAAATGTCACCTTCTGAAGAAAAAGATCTAAATATTTCCGGGCTTTTCAGAGGGAGCATGCTCAGACATTATCACTTATAATACATTCTTTTGTAGTTCATAAACATTACCCAATTTAGCTAGATTATTAGTAGGCTACAAACCGCTTGAAACCAGAAGTTAATTTGGGTAGGTGACATATCCCAGCCAATCATAAAAATGGTGTAAACCAAAGAAAGAGATTATTTTATGAATACTTCCTGTTTTGTCCACAACTAAATAGCATTGCTGCAGAGGGTACCCAAATGAAAAACTCATACTGAGAAATAAATTTTGTGTACTTGTAACATTAAAAGGTCAACTAAATTTAGTAAATGGATCTCTATAAAAGAATGCTTGTTTGCTTTCTTAAGCAGAACGGACAGTCAACAGTTGTCCAGCTGGGAAAACACCTTTGTGTCTGGCTAAAGTAATCAAAGAGCTGTGGTTCATAGAGCATCTTCCTCTGAAACACTAGAATTAGATTTTTAGAGGTTTTTTTCCTGTGGGAGATGACGCTCAAACCTGAGTGTTGCATCTCTGAGAAGAGCAACCTTTTACACTGGAGTGATTTCAGATTCCCTGGGTTGTGAAAGCAGCTGAGTCAGTCGTGACTGTCAGGATGCCTTAGTGGGGAGGGGTGTGATTCTAGGCATGTTTCCCATCTCATAGCAATGTAGAGGCCATGGCTTGGGCCTCTAAACTATGCAAAAGCATTTCTCAGTGACTTGGTTAAATAGCTCTTATGTGTCACAGCAGATGCTGCTGTTTATGTAGACGACAATTCTGTCCTGATACTGACTATAGGGATTTGGGTCTCCTCAACTCACAAGGAAGCCAGAAGAAGTTAACCACATTTATCAGATGGCCACTGACCTCCTCCGTCAGTGTGTCAGTTGGTACCTGATCCAGCTCAGAAGAAAAAATTAGGTACTAAAATGACATCAGCTCTTTCTCCCCCTCACTTGGGTAACAGAAACCAGGAGAGATCCTATGAATTCAGAAGAATAGTTTGGCTTTTTTTTTTACCCTTAGTTGTGTTCTGGGACGCTGCTGGTTAACATTAGCTCTGTTTTCTGGGACTCGAATAAAATATGAATCATTATTTTTAAAGCCCAGTAAACCTCATGAAGTGCCTGAAGAGCTTACTTCTTTTTTTTAACTGTGTAAATCTTGAGTGGACAGTGGTGAGTTTTTCCAGATCAGTTTGTTTGCCTTTCTCTTATACTGTAATGACTGAAAACCTACAGGAAATCCCTCCACCAGATTTTAATATTTTTAGGCATAGTAAATGCTGTGGTTTAGCTTTCAAAAGTAAAAAATATTATTAAGAACCTTTGCTGACAAGTTTTGTGAAATTCCCTAAGGACGAATAAAATAAGCTAAGCCACAGAGATGAAAACTGTAAACCAATGCAGAAAAATGGGTTGTGATTGTTTAATCTTACACATGAACCAAGTACAACCACGTACTGTAAAGACTAAGAGACTAAATAGGGAAAAAAGTAAAAAGCTGAGTGCTGAAAAACGGCTAATCTTTGTAAACTGCTGAAGGGAATATGTGTTCCTTAAGAAAAAAAAAAAGGTAAGGAGCTTACATCTATCTTTTACAATAATCTGTTTTTCAAATGTCATCTGAACAAAAATGACAGCAGATTATTTTCAGCAGCTGCAGCAAGCACTTTCAAAGGTCTTTCATATTAAAGGGCAGCAACAGAAAAGAGTAGAGAATTTCTCCATAATAACCCTGACTGACAGAGGCACCTTGTATTCAGTCCTGATTCTAGAAAAATCGCTGAGCTCTGACTGATCATTTAGAAGCGATCATGACTCAAGCTGAGTCATTAGCAGATAAAATTAGGGAATACATCAGTTTGGAAAGCTGTGTGGTTGTGTAATTTAAAAATAAGGATCAGCATTTAGCTACAATAGTAGGAAAGTTCTGAAATTAAGAAATTTGGGAACAAATTTCAAGAAGTTAACAATCGTGAAACACTACTTCATTCTCCACTTTTTCCTTGTTCTGCAAACAACACAATGGAAACTTGCTCATTTAAATTACAAATAAACTATTAAATTAAGTTTTGACAAGAAAGTGAGGAAGAAGTATGCTCTTCTGAACCATTGACTTACAGACTGTTTTGTTAATTTCTCTTATTTCAATCTAGTGTATTAAAACTGGATAGAATTCTTAACTCTTCTACGCTTCCTTGTATATTTGTATCCATATGTATACATACATATATATATAGGTATATGCACCTCTCTGAAGGGAGATGAATTTCATCTATGAATTTTGTCTGTGGTATAATGCACTTGTATGGGAACTGCTGAGTCACAGCCTGATTGAGCACCTGGAGGAAAGACCCAGTCAGCCCTGGGTGCACAGGTGAAGGCATTTCTTAGGCCTCATTTAGGGGCTGACTGCCACTGAGGAAGGATCTGTTTCTGGAGATCCCTCCTTGGTGGAAGCTTTTCTCTGCAAATCCAGAATCTTCTGATACAGGTGAGCAATCTACTTCCCTTCCTTTGTAGCACCTTGCTATTGTGCCGGTCCTTCCACCTCTTTTGTAATGCCTTTTCCATCGTGTTGATCTTTCTGATCGCTACAGCACTATTACATCCTAGTTTTTGGCGGGGCTTTTTTTTTTTCTCAAAAATCAGGTGGTAGATAATGGTTTCAGGATGCCCCCAGCAATAAGAGAGATTACTGTAATCCAAATGAGAGTAAGTTCTTAGATGGGAGCATGCTTTACTTGCTGTCAGATAGCACTTCTCATCTGGTCATCATGAAGGACATCATGGTGAATAAAAAGAACCGAGAGTAGACCCAACAGTTGGTCTTCAATATAAAAATAATCTGCAAAGAGGAAGTAAATAAAATCGGGAGTTTTCCAAGTCCACTGTGGCTAATATAGGAAGCACAGAGATTTGAATTTTGGCAAGATAAATTGGGAAGTACTTTCAGACTACCAAAACAGAAAGATTCTGGAACATAACATCTAAGAAAGGCACAAAATTTCAACCATGAAGGCTCTTAAAAATTGAGTAGACATGCATCTACTGATCTATGTATAGCTGATCCAGCCTTTGGGTTGGAGGATGCCCTGCGTGACCTCTTCAGATCCCTTCTAGTCCTACTTTCTCTGATCGACTCTTCAGACTATAACTTTGCACATCAGGAAAACTTCATGGCTTAAATTTTGGCAACTCAGCAGAATTTTGCATTTGCAGTACTGGAATCTCACTGACACTGTAATCTTAGATACTCTCAGTAAATATATCCACTATTTAGGTTGAGGATTAGCTGTTAGAAAAATGGAATGTCCGACTGATACTTCTTTGGGCACTTGTTTTAGAAAGTTTCTGACACTTTGTGTTCAGTTCCTCCTCACTGGGTGGAATCCCAGACTGAGTTTTCTACAAAGTGAGAAAAGATGCACTAAATCATCCAGAAGGTGGTTTAGTTGGAAGTAGCTGTGCATGCCACGTACTTGTGAACACAGTTTAATTTGGTTACTATTATGCAAAGCTCCACTGCCTTTTGCAATAGAAAAATATGAAAAATATTTTGATTAACTTGTATATTTCTAAGATTACTCTTTTCCTGACGTTCTTGGAATTAAGAACAATATCTTTTATTTAACTGTGCACATGCTTTTACCTTGTAATTAACCTGTCAGAAGCAAACAACTGCGGGCTATTTTGGTACCTTGATAAAATGGGAAAGCTAAGCCTACTAGACATACTTTCTAAACATCAAATTAATATTTCCTCTTCTAATCTCCAACTATTTTCCCATCACAGTCTGATAAACAGATTAAATATTTCCCTGTACTGATTTAGATTGCTTTTCAAAATGGTTGGAAAATTTTGCATATGATTATCTCGGTGATTTATTTGTGACGGGAGTAGACAGAGTGACTCTTATTATCTCCCTCCTGATGTTTCATGTTTAACAGCTTCACTCAAAGGGAACGTAAGTTTTCTATCCTCTTATTTTTTCTGTGCTAAACTTTGTGATTTATTAAAAGTAGCGCCAAAGTCTTACCTCTGATTGCACCTTTTACATCAATGAAGTTTTTGCAAAGCCTGTGCCCAGCAGAAATTCAGAACAGAAAATATTCCAGGAACTCCATCAATTTGGCCAGATTTTATTGTATTTTGACCATTAATTTAACCAGCTGTGTTCAGCGGGCTTGACGGAGTTTTCTGCTTGGAAATATACTGAGCAAAAGCAAATATCATGGAAAGAAATTAAGAAGTATTTTATTTAATAAAAGGTAATTTCATTTAGGGTTTGACTGGTTCTTTGTGATGAATACTTTACTATGCTGGAAGTAAGTAAAGCACCCTCAGTGAGATCAGGGAACATCGTGGGAAACAATTTGGCATTTTAGTTGTCTTCACACATTCTGCAGAAATAACTGGCCAGAACATCACTGTGCTATTAAAATTCAGAGTGCTCTGGAGTCAGTGGGAGTACTTGAAAGTCTTTGTAAAGGCTCATAAGGGATTCAGTGTAGCTTGGAACGGTCTCTAAATTAACAGATTGAGTAGCAGGAAAATATTCTAGATTGGCTTACTGACAACAGTCTTAATAAAGGAACACTCTTCACGTAAGCAAGATTTGATGTAGCCCTCTACAGAGGTAAAGCACACATATGCACATGTAAATACACATGCACACTGCTCTCATATTCTTTTCTGCTCTATTATTTTTCTTCCATCTAAATATCTGCTCCGTTGCTACCTCTCTCTATATGCATACAGAAAGGAGTGTGGGAAAGCTAAGACCTTCTATTTAAGGATCCTTAATGTAATATTTGGCAAGGTTATGTTGAAAGTGTAGTACACAGGACATGTTTGAGTTTCCACTTTCATGTTATGGAAGAAAAATTAGACCAGCCAATGCAACCAACCAACCATTCATCCCCTCAAACTGCTTCCAGGAGAAGGGAGAAAACCTGCTACTCCAGTTGTGTCAGGTGGTCAAGTACTATAGTAATTATCTGGAGTTTAAGTCTTAAAAAGAAGGTGTAAGATGATGTTTATGAGCTAAAAAATACTTTGGAAGTTGCCTTTGCTCTCGCTCTGCCATTGCACTCTATGTGCTATTTCCAGCCACACAGAGGAAGTAAACAACTGTGGATAATGACCAACAGTTGTTTGTGACACCAGTCAGTCATTTGTGAAATATCCCTGCGTTCTTTTGTGCAGTTATATTTCCTCTGTTCATCCCTCATGCCAGGAATATATATACATACATTTATACTTGGGACCAAAAGCCAAGGAGTTGTCAGAATTACGGAATTATTGCAGCGGGGAGGGATTTCGTGGAGTCTCTTACCCAGCCTTCGGGCTCAAAGGAGGATCAGCACTACATTAGCTCCCCTGAAGCCTCCCCTTCTCCAGGCTGAAGAAGCCCCATTCCTTCAGCCTCTCCTCACACACTGTGCTCTAATGAGTGTTTAATAGAAGGACACAATCACATCCCTCCATCTACTGCCTCTGCTCCTGTGGTACAACCCAATGCGCTGCCACCTTGCCTCTGATAAGGCCATCTGAATATTTCTACATCCTGCATTAATGTTTGTGTGAGTCATCTTCATGGGAGAGAATATTCCGTGTGTATTTTCAAAAATGCCATACATTTATTATTTGTACCTACGAGGAGTGAAATTTTAATTATATTAGTCTAAAATTAACAGCATTCTCCTTAACTATCCACCTTCTCTTTAATACGTCCCAGGTTTTTCTGCTTCCACAATGGCATGCTCACTTCCCAGTTCTTTCCTTTCTTCTTCATTTTTAAATACTTAATTTTCCTCTCATGTCTCGTTTAGTTTTAAACTCCAGCTGCTGCTCTCTTTTCTAATCGCTTTTTGTTGTGATAATTGACTTTCTATTAATTGAGCATTCATTGTTAGTAAGTTATCTTTGACATCAATTAAGTCTATGAATTACTCAGAATTATCAATTATGTTCAGAGTAAAATATTTGATGCTTAGATTAGATGATGGTTGAGCATTTGAGGAAGAGTACTGTGTCATTTTTAGAGTTAAGGAAAGGAAGTCTCTCTGAATAAGTTTTGGGATACCAGGTGCTGTTTTCCACCAGTTAACAAAAACTCGTATTTCAAAAACTTCTAAATCTGGTTCCACTTAAGGTGAGAGCCAACCTAGGGTGAGTGCATGATCTAGTTTACTGGGATAAATACTGCATTTGTTTTGATTGAAACAGAATGATCTGGAGTTGTTTAAATCCTATGCTGTGTGTATACTGATATTCTGTAGCAGCAGATGAGCTATGATAAAATATGTTGTGAAACAACAATGCAGCTGAAAGAGAGCATCACTGCACAGGTTTTTATTGCTATTTTAATCTTAAAGAAAAGCCATAGAGTTTGAAACTTTGGAAGTTTTGTTATAGAATTGGATAAAGTAACCTTGGAAGATAAACGCATCCTTTCTTATTCAGAGGAGAGAATTACTCCATTCTGTTACAGCACGAAGTCATATGGCTGGAGTTAAATCTGACTTTTTCGGTGTTCTCCAGAATGTAGGAAATACCAGTATTTTAAAAATCGCTGTTGTGGTGTAAAGCATTGCAAAATACAAATGATAACGTGTGAATTCTGAAACTTGAGAAATGGGAATCTTTGAGAATATCATACCCTGTCTGTTCTCAAGATAACTTTTGCAAAAATGACTACCATTTTGCAGTAAATTTGTTTTATGCTGGAAATCAGCCTTCCTGTGAAAAACGCCGTTTCCTGATGCAGTAGGTGGCTGCAGATGGCCTGGCTGGGAACCGCCACCGCTCCCCTGCAGTTCGTGCTGTGCCTCCTGCTGCAGCCGCCCTGCAGGTAGCTGTTAGCGGCTGAGTTACTGCCACTTCTTAACGAACAGGGAAAGCTCAAGTGCTACATGTGGATAGCTAGTAACATTCTCCCCGTAAAAACAATATGCTGCGTTTGACCACAGCTGTTACGAGTTGACAGAATGTGGGAAGGATTTTATTCTTGTATTTAAGCTTTTGTGGTCCTTTTTACCACATGCATAGCCAAGTCAGCATGCCAAGGCTTTAAAGCTAATTGGATTTCTCAAGCTCCTGATTTCTTTCCTTCCAGCATTCAGTGTTTGTTTACATTCCCTTGGACTTATTTAATATAGACAAAAGAATCCCTGTTTACAAACAGCAGAGGACAAAACAGAGGGAGTGGTTATAAAATTAAGAGCTGATCAAGCTGGGAGAGCCTGCAGGCCTGCTAGGGGAAAGGGTTAGGATAACAATGAAAAAAAAGAAAAAGAACTTGAGAAATAGGAATAGCATCCAAAAACAACAGAATAAAAATCACTAAAGAAAATAAAAGGGAAGAGAGTTAAATTATAGCTACCACGAGCCAGTAATGATGGTGAGCATTTGTGCGTGTCTTTTGAGCACGTTGGTGACTCTTTGGGTTGCCTCGGGATGAACATTAACTAAATTCCTTAATTCTTGCCAATCTAAGGCCTGATCCTAAGCAAACAAGTTCTTAAGCAGGTAAATTAAAGTAGCAGACATACATGAGTGCCAAATCTGATCAAAAAAAAGTACCGTCCTCTATGGAAATGTTTGTGAACAAGAGAAAAGCCTCAGGAAAACATTTTCCTTGATGTCCTATAGACTGGGAAAAGTTAGTTTATATTTTCTTATCCTGATTAAAATCCATGAAAACCTGATGGTTTTCTCACCATCTACACTATCAATCTCTGATAAAGGGTGTCCCATATTTCAGGTGAACAAACCATTTCTACAAGACTTGCATTCACAATGGCTCAAATCTGTGATACCCTTAAACATTCCAAAAATAGAGTTTTATCTAGAGTGACCAAAATAAAACCAGCTCTTTACTTCCCTTGAAGCTTTGTTGATGGAGATTGTAGTGCAGGTAAGAATCAGATATTTTCTAAAAGCTAGAGTTGTTGCACCTTCTCATTTTACAATTGCGAAGGGGAGTAGCTGTATTTGTATTCTTAAAAGGACAGTGCTAATGTATTTAACCACACAGCTACTAACATTGGCACTGCTGGCATGCCAAGATTGTCTCAGGTTTGCAGATTTTATAAGATCATGTCTAGAGATCCTGCTCTGGTCTTAAATCCACAACTGCCCATTCTACAGCCTCATACTAAAGATGCTGTTGTTGCTTAAATCATCGAGAGCTGAAAACTATTTTTAAAAACATAGGATACAACAGACTATTTGCATGTTGATATTTGTTAAAGGTATAGAAAAGTTAAATAGAACTTTCTTTCCCCATCCCAGAAACAAAAAGCTAATCTGTTGTTTAAAAAAGAAAAAAATAAATAAACCAACAAAGCAAAGGTTTTCATACCTTTTCTATAGCTGTCCTATTAGCAAAAATTCTAAGTATGTCTTAAATAACAAAACATAGAGATATGGAATATATACAAGGTTTGGAACAAAAGCCATCAAGCACACATAGAATTTTGACAAATTCTGTATGTCCTTATATATAGGTCTACCCCTTCTCAGTCCAGAGTGCTCATGATGGCTTATGCTGCAGAGAGTATTAACTTCTATTTAAACTGTGTTGCCCATGCATAAATACTGTAAAATCGAGACCCAGTTCAGGAAGAATCTCATTCAGTGCTCTAAAATTGATGGTAAGGACAGAAATAGTATATTCTTCTTATTAATAATTTGTCCAAAAGAGATACAGACTTTTGTTTGTTTTGCAATGATTTGGCTGATGAGAGAAGTCTAGAGATGCTAATCTATGTCTGCTGACATTTCGTGTGTTATACTTAAATATGTTCAATTACTGGGCATACTTCGGTGTCTTTTTCTCCCCTTCTCACTTCTGACTTATAACTGAGGCAGTCTGTCTTGGGCATCGCTGGTAAACAGTAGAACTCTCGCAGGGAATTGAATAACACGGCTACTAAGATACGGTATGAACTTCCATTGTGTTTTCTCCTTTGTTATTTAGAGAGTGATCATTACTGCTTTTCAGTTTCTAGATGTCACTTGAAAGCCCATGAAAATAGCTCTAAATCTTGCAATGGGCTATAGAGCAGAACTTTAGTGAAGATACAAAAGGAACAAATATTTGTTCATAACAATATTTCACAGGTATATGCACTAAAGAACGTATAGCTGATGTCCTTAGAGCTGTATGCAGAAGTATAACTTTATTCAGTGCTTTCATAATGACTACCAACCTGAACAATAGCACATGTCTGCAAATTCCCAAGGTCCTTATGCCTCCTGCTTTGCTGGATGTTGAAAGCTATGTCCCCTCTGGAATTATCACTTCTCTCCTGTCTTTGGTTTCAATTATTTTGAGATTTCCTACTCCTGCCCTCTGACTCAGTCCTCACTTTTTTTTCACCTTGGAACTTTCTGATTCAGTAAAGGACTTTGACTGGGTGTGGTCCGTGGGCCTTGAAACCAGAACGTCTTTTTCTGCTACTGCCATTAGGAGTCACTGATGTGTAACATTAGCATTTATTTTTTTTCAAGGGGCAGACATGGTATTATGGCAATAGTATCAGGATGTGGTCCATGCTCCTACATTATGGGTGATATTGTAGCCTCGTACTTGAGAAGCCTGCCTTTCACACTTGAGATAGGAGGATGTTGCCATCCCTGAAGCTTAATAGTCACCACATGCAAATTTCTTTGTATTCAAGTTTTTCTGCATATGCTTTGCATATTTACTTTCCTAAGGCTGTACACTTTAAAATTTTACTTTGTTCCTCTGACCTGCAAATCAAAGCCTGCAAAAGAAGTGCCCAGTCCTTCAGAATTTGTGTAATTTTGGCTGCATTGATAAAAACAGATTTTTTTTAAAAAAGTAGAGATCTGTAAGTACTTGGCAGTTCTAGGTTCATGGTTGAACTTGATGACCTCAGAGGTCTTTTCCAACCTAAAAGTTTCCATGATTCAATGATTCTTAGTTCTAAGCTAATTGGGATCCTTTGGATGCAATTTACTTTTTCACAGAAGATTCAAAGCAGGGCTTAAGGGAGGCTATTCTAGTAGTAAAATGAATCTAAACTATTTCTCCACATGTGGCAAAATATGCTGTACTGGTCCAGAAATGCTCATATGATATTTAGTCTCAGAGGAGTTGGCTGAAATATAGGAGGAGCAGTTTCTTGCTTTCACCAGTATAATTGAACATTGTTCCAAAGTTAGAGCTGCAAAGTGGGCAAAGTGTCAGACTGCAATGTGTACCATTAATTTCTCCCAGTTCTTTATGACCGTTACCTAAAATCTAGAGAGTAAGGCTATTTAGAAAGTGGAAGGTGAGGCAAGACCAAAATGAGATGGAAGGCAAACCAGGCTTGAAGCCTTCCAGAAAGCAGAACACAGTAGCACTGGCAGCAGTGGACCTAATGGCTTGAAGTGTTTCCCATGGGAAACTTAGCGACCTAATCTGGTATTCTAGTACAGAGATGCAGAGGTTGGCCTGACGTAACATAAATCTACATACTGTACTTGAATAACATTTTATTTTAAGAATCATTTTATATTGGCTGACCAATTAGCATGCAGAAGATTTTTATGTTCTTTTTTATTATAGAGAGGTTTCAAAAACTTAATACATTTAAGGGTAGTCAAAATAGCTTTATCTTCATTATGAGGCTCTTGGGATCTTATCCTACTGCCAGTTAAGTTACAAGAAGTTTGCTACTGAACTTAGTGGATAATGTCACAGGTTTTGTGGGAGCAGGGGGAGTTAGGCTCTGAACTTGGAAGTGAATAACACTGCTGGTCTCTGCTGGAGTCAAGCAATAGGCTGGGGTGATGCTTTGGTGAAAGTAGTGGAGGTGGTAGGTTTGTGTGTGCATGTGTGTGTTGCGTGAGGTCTACAGCTGAGAGAAGACTGGCAAGCCCAGTCTGATCCCCCTTTAACAGGGATGAGACTAAAGATTTATCTGGCAGCCAAGAGAAAACATGATCTGTCATTTTGGATACATTTTTAAAATGAAGTTATTGGCATAAAATTGGATCTTCCTTTGTTTAAAGGAGGAAGTTTTAATGCATATAGATGCAGGGCTCTGGTCTTCAGATAAAAATCATCAATTTTAGTTAACATTTTTCAACAATGCATTTTTAGTGTAGCTCTGATGGCCAAGAAAGGATTTCTATGAGAGGAAAGAAAAGAAAGATTTATTTTAAAAATGCAAGATATTTACTCTTCAAAGCTGAGTCACCGAATTCGTAGTACAAGAAGTTGTCTCAAAGACACATATGTCTTCATTTTATTTTTTATGCTGTACCAGAAATAATTCTGGGTGGCAAGGTGAAAGTTTACGAAGCCATGAAGCATTTATAAATGAGCGCCATGGGGCTATTCTGTAGCTCTGTTGCTATCCAGAAGGAATATCTGGAATAAAAAACAATTTTCTCACATCATTCTCTATGAGAAGTTTTGCTGCATCATCAGGTGCTTCTTTATGCTAATAGTTTCACAGTGCTCAGCGCCTCGTAGTGTCCACGCCCTAATTCCTGTCTGTGGCTGTATGTCAGAGAGCTTTCTTTGCAAAGCCTTGTGATTCTTGCTTGAAAATCACCCTTTGTTGTGGAATATTTATTCAAGCAATATCTATGCTTTCAACACCACATCAGTTTCCAGCATATATCTGCCATCTGATGCAATAATCCTTTGTCTGGGATATCAAAATGAGTAGCTGTATATATTATCGTGCCACAACCGAGCAATTATAATTTTGGCTGGGCAGCTAGTAGAACATCTGAGAATACTTTTGACACGAGGAAAACTCCTCTACATATAAACAGATTTACTAACACACAGTTTTGGAGTGTTGCAGAAATGAGGATTACTGACTTATCAAATGTGTTGCAGCTGAATCATCAGAAGTCCAGAGCTACTCTGCTAACACCATTGTGCGCTCACTGTATTACTGAGTGAAACAAGGCACAAATCTTAAAGGTGCAGATGCGAATGTATGGTTTAGATTGATTTTGTAAAAATAAAGCATGAAAAATACAGGCTGAGGAAGAAGTTTTCCACTACAGTGAAGGTAAATATCTAGTCTGGAATCAGAAGCAGGAGAGATATTGTAGTTTGCAGTTCTGCAGTGGTGGGTGAGTAGATTGTGATAGATCCCCAGTCCAGGGCCCCTATGGAGAGTTTTGTAGATCATTGATACATCTTGGATTCTACATTTGCCTATCACTGTAATTGATTCTATGTCACTGCGTGCTGTTCATAAGGGTTTTTAATAACTTTTCCTTTATGTTTGTAACTTCAAGACAAAAAAAAAAAAATCTGTTATGAAGAATGCAGCACACAGCAAGCTCGTTAGGAAGTTCTTCTCCATGGCTCTACTGAGTACTGTGATTCGGAATGACTGAATTATGCGTGTTGGGAAAAGGTGTTTTCCCCACCTGCTTTTGTGAGCAATGCTTAGTCATCCCTAACACCATTAATATACAGACATGAAAAGTACATTAATGCACTAATACGTAGACATGAAAAGTACAAGACTCCAGAGTGTCCTGACTGAATTAAAAAAAAAAAAAAAAAAATCAGGGACAAGGAATGAAGACAGCACTATCCCTTGTCAGTAAAACAAAGAGGAAGTACCACCTGTTTAAATACATTTGGATATTTTCCTGGATACTATTGCATACCTTTTTTTCCCCTCCTGAAGTAGCAGTTTTTTCCCACTGCAGTAGCAGTGCTGAGATGCTAATTTTTTCACTGTTCTAATATTAACTGTAACAACAGCAACTCTTCCTGACCCACACCAGGAGCTCACAGCTCTGAAGTGAGCACATTGGGAGTCACTGGCACCCAAGCTGTGCTGGGTCAGAGCCCACAGCAGCAGGTTGCCCTTCAGCCCGCCAGGCACTGCTGCCAACGTGCAGCTTGCTGGGGTGGCTCTCTTCCTCACTGATGGCTTGGACACGAGTGAGAAGAGAGATAAATGAGAGATAAAACCATACTGTGACAAGCTATAAATTCTCCACTCATTTGTCATAAGCAATCAGTCATTAAGCCTCCTGGTAATGACCAGGACTTTTGCAATAACCTCTCAGAGGGAAAACTGACTCCCTTCCAGGAAACTTAATTGTTTGTCATATTGGTTGTACCCTATGACCAAAATGTTTTTAATTGGACTAGTTTGCATCTGTGTTTGCTGACTAGCACCAGTAGCAGTACTAGTACTGGCTTCTGCTAGCTAAGGATATGTTCTATTGCAGTCGTGCTTGCTTTTTATTCCCAAATTTCTGTCAATAATTTAAAATCAAAGAGGAGAAGCTAACCTACTTTTATCAGGAGATCATGACCTACTAGATATATTTCCAGTGCTACTACTGGTACCATGTGGTGAAAATAAATTTCTACCCCCTTAGATATGTATTTTTGCAAGAGTTGAAAACTTGTTCTATGTTGTAAACTTTTGTTAAGAGACAGCACAGGACTTAAGCCTTAGTAGCCAAAGAGAACCTTGTTCACGGTTTTTCCTCGGTTTGGAATTTGTAACATGCTCAACATCAGCTTTATGAATTATTATCATGAATTATAAAGATTTTTCAGCTTTAGATACACTAAGCTAGAGGCAACAAAGTTACTCTTCCATAGCTTTAGCAGATGCAGTAGTGATTCTCACCTAGATGACATTACTTCTTCATGAAATTATAATTTTAAAACACTTCACCAGGACCGTGCTGTTGAACTCCATTTAATTTTCTTCAAGTCTCTAGAAGTATTCACTTACCACTCAGTCAGGAATGGTTTGGTAGGGTAAGTAAGTAAACGTGAATACAGAACATTACTAAGGGCTTCTTCCTTTTTTTCTCCACCTCTTTCTATATTTAGTCTGACAGTTTGTGTCTCAGAAGTTAATTTTGAACAGATATTTTTGAAAGCATAGTAATTCAATATTAACAGGTCTTGAAATGTCCCTCTTTAGAGCTGATTCTAGTATTAAAGACAGTGCAAGCAGATTTCATAATGATTTGGAATGCAGAGCACTGTTGAGGCTGAATTGAATGCTTTAATAATATTTTGGTGTTTAAAGTTGCTGTCACAAATGCACAAGACAATCTCCTGAAACGGGAAGACCTATTGAAGTAGGACCTCTTGAAACCAAAGGGAACATTTCTGCAGGGATCAGTGGGCTTCACGGATTTGCTTTGGGGAATTGATCAGTGAAATATGAACTGAGAACTAGAACTCTTTCAGGTTCCTAAAGCTCAGAAAGGTTTTGCACCTCATCACTTGATTGGGCCTGTTTTCACTTGAGACACTTTTTAATGTCAGAAGACTTTATGTTTTACAGTCGGAACCTCTAACAGTAACTGGAACAAGAAAGTTGCAATGCTGAAACTATTTTTTTTTGTTGTTTCTATCTAGAGTTTTTGTTTAAAACTTCCTATACAATCTAAATCAGTCTAAACAAAACCCACAAGAGAGGATTTTATGTATTAACTCTGACAGCACTATCCCCTGATTTGACATCACTGAGGAAGGTTCAGATGAGCAGGCTTAATGCAGGCTGCACACTTTGCAAGGTTGCAGCACGAGCCTTTGAAAAATCCAACATCAGAAGTAAATTACTTTCACTTCCCACTCTTTCATCTATTCACTGCAGTTCTCAAAATGGTATGTACTTATCATTCATCTGATTGTTTTCTGTGGGATTTTTGTAGTAAACAACTGTTCTTCTTCCTCTCCCTCCCCACAAAGCCAATTACCAACTTACCTAGTGGCAGAACAATGAAGAAAGGTAGCCAGCACAAGATAAACATGCCAACCACAATTCCCAGTGTCTTGGCTGCCTTCTTTTCTCTAGAGAATTTTAGAAGTTTGAGAGCTAAGGAGTTTCTGGGATTGTGACCCTTGGATTTGTTGCTGTTTAACGTGTCCTCATGAATGTTCCTGTAATGGATCCGTAAGGTCAGCTCCTTGGAGTTGGACATTTCTTTCATAACCCCAGCTTCCAGATTTTTTGTAGTCCTTTTGGCGACTATGTAGACCCGACAGTACATCACGAGGATGACAATTAAAGGAATGTAAAATGACCCCAAGGAAGAAAACAAAGCATAGAATGGTTCTTCAGTGATACGGCATTCTTTATCATCCTTGGGTGCTGGTTCTTTCCAGCCCAAAAGAGGCCCAATAGAAATTACCATGGAAAGGACCCAGACACCTAGGAGAGCTAGAATTGCTCTTCTTCTTGTTACCAAAGTTGGATACTGGAGAGAATAACGTACTCCTATGTATCTATCTATGGAGATTGCACACAGACTTAAAATAGAAGCTGTACAGCAGAGCACATCAACTGCTGCCCAGATATCACAAAATATCCTCCCCAAAACCCAGTAGCCAAGGATTTCCAGTGTAGCAGAGAATGGAAGGACAGTAAAACTCAGCAACAAATCTGCTATTGCAAGGTTAATTATGAAATAGTTCGTAGGGATTCTTAAATGTCTATTGCAAGCAACAGAGAGAATTACCAAAATATTACCTATAATAGCAAAGAGTATAAAGGCACCTAGGATTAGCCCCACAGTTATCGCCCTACTGATATCCAAGGTAGGTGAATCCAGATTGCTTGTTGTCTCATTGGAGTTGTTTGCAGAAAGATTGCCAATATTTAATGCAGACGCCTTCAAATATCCAGGGATTGATGAATTGGATTCCACACCAAGGTAGGAACTCATCTTAAAAATAATTCTCCATAGCAGGTTATGATTGGATCCTGTGCAGGGCACGCAGATGGTTGAGTTCAGTTGAAAGTTATCTCTCCACCCAAGAAGTCGCTGCAAAGCCCCGGCCAGTTTTTGATTGAGAACTCATCTCTCCTGCAAGCTGTTAGCTTTCAGCACATAAAACTTGCACAGCGTGAAGTCCTCTGAAGCCTGTCAGAAATAATAGCCTGTTCAAACTCGCTTAATTTCTCACATCAACTCGTTTCAACAGAAATTAGCAGGCAGAAGTCTTGGCCGGATCTCGAAAGTAGCTGTTTTGATCATGACGTCCCTGAAATAAAAGACAGGTTTACTGTTTTCCCTTGTGCATTTGTGGCTCTGCTGGAAGGATGCCCCTGTCTAGCTGCTGTGACATGCGTCTCCGAGCGGGGTTTGTCAGCATTTAGGAGCGCTGCGGGAGCCGGCTGCCTGCGCTCACGCCGCTGTGCGGCTGACATCACGGGGCGGCCCCGGCGCAGCGCTAGAGGGCAATGCGGTTCAAGTTAAAGCTTCCACAGCAGCGTCTGAACGCTAAACGAATGGAATACATCAGTCTCAATTAAAGCATTTGCTACGTAGAAACTTGGATTGAAAACCTTTAAAAAAAAAAAAAAAAACGGTTTCATTATCTGAGGAAAATATAGTCAGGGGGATATGGTGAAAAAAGCAATTTTGGTACAAAATGATTTAGCACCCTTTGCCTTTCTGTCACCAAACAAAGGTCTTTGAGTTTATTTTGTAATCAAAGTGAATCACATAATATTATGGAGAACTAATCATCTCCCACTTTCTAAGGATAAATAGATAGGTTCCAAAAATCCCTATTCTATTCCTAGGTTCAATATTTAATGATGACATAGAAAGGTACATGCAGTAGTTTGTTTCTAGTGGTAAACTTTTCACGAATATAGATGAAGTAGCAGATTATCAAATCTCTAGTAAGATTTTTCTGTTTATTCTGTGTTCCTCTATACCAGACACTGCTGTGGCTTCATCTTCTCTTTTCTGGCTAGATAACTTCGGTAAGAACAAATGTATTGTGAATCCCAGCCTTGAACAGATCTTAACCACAGCCAAAGTGAGGGCAGTGAAAAGTATTTAGTCATTTTTCGATGTACTCTTTATACTAAAGTGTCTTCTTATATCTTTGCAAGGGCTGTGAGATCACTGAGACGGGGCCTGTTGTTAGGTCATTTCAGCTCTGGGAATACCTGCAATAACCTGTAAGAAAAAAATCAGTAACGAGTGATTTATATTTTACCACTGCTAATAACATTATAATACTGGAAAACGTGTGTAGCTTTTGGTCACTAGACAGGGAGAAATATAGATCTTTATAGCTTGGTGCTGTTAACAACAAGAAGTGAAAGATTAGCTGAACATATAACTGCCAAAGTACTGTTCTTAACTTTCTGCCATCAGATTATATTTTACAGCTGTTGTCTGAAGTGCTCTGGGTTACTGTATATTGATTTTCCTGTTACAAAATGTACTGTGTTTAAAATAAAAGGTTCATTCTTAATAAGGCAGCTATGGCTGAAAGCTGCAGCTGAGTGCTGGTTTTAAAGGACAAATCATGTAAACAAAAACTCTGGCTGAATTTTATTTGAGGAATATATGGCAGAGGTTTGCACAGCCCTCCCCAACGGCAGTGACTGTAGCAAAGCACTATCACTTGGAAACTTTTCTTTGAAATATTTACAAGAATGACATGATAACATGCCATGGAGTCAATGAAGAGAATAGGAACAAACACTCAGTTTATGAGCTAACCTCAGCTTTTCTGCCTCTGCGAGACAGAGTTTTCATTGCTAATGAAAGCAGTTAGCAGCCTTGATTTTAGACATGCATCATTTGCGCTTACCCATTCTCACTGGACTCCGCCTGACCCCTCTGTTTCATTTGTGATTGCTGATTTCATTTCTTTGCCTCGTTTGTTTAAGCGATAAATTCCTCATGCTAAGGGGCTTGCTCCCTTTGTGAAGGTGCAATCACAGCTGGCTGAGTACCACTCTCAGTGCAGACATGGTAGTGCAGAGGGCTGCAGGAGCAGCTGCTTGGATAACAGTGTCCCAGTGGGATCATACAGCCTGAAGTCTGGCTGCATATTCCTGGTTTTGGTGCTTGAGTGAACTTGATTAGAGCTGATTAGGTCTACACAGGTGATAAACCTACCTAGGGATTAGACACAGGCCAAGTGTACAAGCAATAAGGAATTTTCATTTCTCCAGGCACAACAGAGTTTCATCCTTTGGCGTGTAAGAAGGTACCACCACTGCAATATGGGTAGAGGTTGGAGATGAAAAGAACAGTGAGGGTGTAAACTGGTTTGGTACGGTTTTTAAGCTGGCGACATGAGACACGTCTAGCCTACAAAGCATAATGGAGTGGCCTGTAACTCCTCTCAGGCTTGGCCATACCACGTTAGGATTCTGTAGCCCTGAGGAGCCAGATCCTTCACTAGTCTTTCAGCTGCCACTTCCAGGGGCTGGCTGGTTCCATCTTGCCGGCAAGGACCAGAGCACTGTGCCAACGGCAGTGTCAGGAAATGGCAGAAGTGAAGGGAACAGGGATTCTAACTGGTAGTGTTTGGACTAAAACACACATTATTTATACACGCACACACACACATATATATATACAAACATATATATAAAACACTCAATATTTGCTGGCAGGAGTACTGAGGCCAGTCTTTCTAGTGCTGCTTTCCTTGCCCCTCAAGTTGAAACAATACTCAGAAAAGTCCTTTTCTAGGGGAAAAAAGTGGAAGATAAAGCTATTGCACCTCTCTTATGACCCTATTGAGAAGTTTGATGTGTTTTCATGTCTCTGTTTACCAATCTGTGTAATAACATACTGGCTGAATAGTCATGAGGCTTAGCTGATTAATGCTTGCAAATTGCTTTGAGATCTTCAGTGGCAGGTGCTATAAGACAACTTTCCTTGAAAGCCAGGAATGAACGTTAGCTATTTACCTGCCTTTAGATAAAGAACAGAATATGTACTATGAAGAATAAGTTACTTTCTCTGCCGAGGTCAATGTAGCACTTCAAGTTAGTGCATACCCAAACATATGATCAGGAAATTGTAGATCATATTCATTGCAGAATCGTTTTCATTCAGATGATTTCTAATTTTCAGTGTAGAAGTAAATTTAATAACCTGGAGATCTTACTCAATATTATTTCAATAATGATGCACAGCAAGACAAGATGCCCTTTGGCTGTTCAGTGTTCTTCTGCTGGGAGGCTGCTGAAGCAATGAAGGACTGGATACAGAATGTGTATTTGAGGAAACATGGAGAACATCTTCATATTTTCTCACAGTAGTTTTAAATTTGAAATATGCTTCTAAAATATATTTTGTTGTATCAGTCAAATGATGCTGTTGTCATAGCTCGGTTTTCTGATGAGCTCCGTTCATTTTATTCTTCTTTTACAAAATGATGCTAAAAGGATATATTGGCATTTTGGTCTGAGTTCAAAAACACAGCAAAAGCACTTCCAGAGCACTTCTCCAGCACCAGTGAGTAACAGTACAGCTTGCTCCTAATTGGGCATCGGAGCCGTATGAGCCAACAGAATTTAAATGAGTATACCTACAAAGAGTTTCCTATAATTTATCTTAGTTCTTTGATTTAATTGGAAACCTGTGACTAAAGAAAAACAAGGCTACAGTGCCAGAAATTCATTCTGAATTGAGTAGTATTGTGAATACGCTATCATTTGATATAAATGATCTTGCTGTATTAGAACAAACCAGAAAACCTTCCTCCCATGAAAGAGGTATGAAAAACAAGAAGCAATGAGGAGGGCAGTGTATGCAGCTGTTGAAGCATCGTGCTTCCTTGCCACCACCTCTGATATCAAACCTTTCCTGAAAAGTGGAGTGAGGAAGTGGGGGAAGATTGTTTTTTGTTTTTTTTTAGTTTTGAGTGTGCGTGAAGACATGTGATGCATTAGATGCATCTTTTCTGACTGTTTGGCACTAGGTTACTTGCTACGTAATGAATCTTCTTTGAAGAAGATGTCAGTCATTAAAAATGTATTGACAAAAACGATGAACCTCTTGGCTGTTTTCACTAGAAATTTCAGTGTTAGTTACATAGATACACTTATTTGATTGCTCGCTTTATTAGTTGCAAGTTTTGCAAAATGCTTCTAGTCTTTCTGAACAAATGCTCTTTCTGAAGTCTTTTTTTTTTCTGTCACGATCCCTGGAGTATATTTAAAATTCTTACTGTGATCCACAGTATTTATTTCTTTGATTTCTCATACAGTTGATTAACAAACCTTTGTCCTTTATAAATCTTTTTGGCTTAGCCAGAGGAGTGCAAAATTCCCACTGACATAGAAAATGCTCAAGATCATAGTTATTCCATTTCATAGTTAAACAGGAGCAAGTTTCATTTGAATGTGTGCGCACACCTAAAACCTCAGGAAAGGATAAATTTGTGTGATAAGAAGAGTAAAAAGTACATTTAAAGCGCTAACTTTTCAGTTGTCCTATAATGATATTTAAAAAATTCTGGTTCTTTGTATTTTCAGAGTTGGAAAAATGTATCATACGATTTTTTTTTAAAGCGAAGGTAATCAGCTTAATCTCACAAGAAGATTACTAACGAGGAACTTTTTATAAGGGCAGGTAGTGGCAGGATGAGGGAAAATGGTTTTAAACTGGAAGAGGGTAGATTTAGGCTAGATATTGGGAAGAAATTCTTTACTGTGAGGGTGGAGAGACACTAGAACAGGTTGCTCAGTGTTGAGATTGTGGATGCGCCCTCCCTGGAAGCATTTAAGTCCAGGCTGCATGGGGCTTTGAGCAACCTGGTCTAGAGGGAGGTTTCCCTGCCTATAGCAGGGGGTTGGAACTAGATGATCTTAAGGGTCCCTTCCAACCCAAACCATTCTGTGATTCTATGATTTGCAGTTTTGAATGATCTTTTATTTTCTGCTGTGATTCAATGCATGTTATTTCTATGAAACAAACAATCCAACGAAAAACGAAAAACTAAAGAACATTTTAAAAGTAAAATGTCAATTAACTAAAATATCATGCTTTTTATGTTGCTAATGGCTCTTAAATCCTCTTTTAGTTTTCAGTTTTGTGGACCCATTTCACAAATTAAAGCATATTTTTTCTCACAGTCCTTTAGCTGTGCATTTCTGCTAGAGCTGTACTGAAGACCACCAAAATTACTGATAACTGATGTAGGCCTTATCTCAGAAAAGACACTAAGAGAGTGACATCAACTGAACCTTTGTAGGCAGAGGATAAAGGGCTACAAGATTACAGCCAAACACTGCACTAAGCAGACCCACAAACAACAAAGATAGAGGGAGGACCTGCTAATCTCACCGAGTTCCAGGATCCCTTTTTGTTTCTCTTTATATCACAACATGGTATGCTATCACCATAGCATCCAGTCAGCACAGATGACTGCAATCTGCTTCATCTTCCCCAAAACAAAAGGAAACAATAGTAATGAGGTGCTACAGCTGAGTCTCTTTGGCCTTTCTTTTCATGATTTATCTGAACAATGCCCTCCTCCAGCTTATCTACCTCCATAATTTGATTGTACAGTCCATCACCATTTACACTGTTTTAACACCTGCCTTCTGCTCCCTAGAGTTGGGGAGAAAAAAGAGGGCAGAGCACTGGTACTCAGAAGGTAGTATCTGTCACCTTCCTGCAGCTCCAGTAGCAGCTCTGACCTGTACACTCTCCTGCTACAAAAACAGAGCAGCACTCATCCAGTAGCACCACTGAGCAGCTATAAACAGGCTCGTTCTAACTGCTTGAACTATGTCATTGGGTTGCTGACCTTCAAAAATTCCTCACTGTTTCTCCCTGCTCTGTGGTAATATCTGCATCTCCCCAGGAGAGGACTAAAACTGCTGCAGAAGTAACTGCAGACAAATGTCACCAGAGTATGGGGAAAAAGTGAGAACTTGTGAAGTCTGGACTTTTCCTCATGGTCTGCTGGGAAGCTGGCATAGAGAATAGCAGTTCCTTATTATTTATGACCCTCTTATCAAATCATGAAGACAACTTATTTTCTGCTTTTTGTTGCAGTGGGACTAGCAGTGAAACAAAACAGGTTTCTGTCCTGTAACATCCTTTATTGTAAAAAAAAACAAAAAACAAAAAACAAAACAAGTTTGTATAGGAACAATCACTCGTGTTTTTTCTATAAATTGCAGATGTTTTCTTAAGCATTTTCAGCTATTGGCACTGAACAATAGCACATTTCTGGGAGCATCAAAAGAAATTCTTGTGGAGAAAGAAAATTTCATTTTATGGAGCCTCCTTTGACCTTTTGTATGCTGGCTGTGATCCCATAAACTATGGGGAGATCACAGAGCTACTGGAAGATAATATAGGTGGACAAGTTGTTCTGACAAACCACAGTGTAAAAAGAAACAACCAAATAAAAAACCAAACATTACTAAATTATTTATATAAAGCATAAGATATCTTTACTAAAAGACGAAAAAGTCATGGAGCTGTATTTCATGATGCGTAGGACTATAGTGTTGTACTCTTTTTTTTTTTTTTTTTAATGCAGAATAGTGAAAAACTGTCATGGTTTATTAATGTAAAGGTGCTTGCAAAAATATCCTGTGCTCAGTGAGCTGATGTGATGGAACAGCCCCTGCACCATATGCTTTGCTGCTGTAGTTGTACAGTGTGTAGTCTTGATTGGATTCTTCTGTTCTTCTCTTATCTAGAAATTACGCTATTACACTGCAGCACGTCTAAACAGAACAATATGAATTAAAGCCCTAAATGTAGAAGGAGAAATGGAAACTTTTCAAAGGATTTTCTTCTGTCCCTTTAATTGGTGCTTGCCATATGTATGTACGTTTTGTAGGAAAATGAATATATAGTTACATGTATAGATGATGACCAGTGTTAACTACAGTGTTAACTACACCTTGAAAGTAAGAGGAAAATACTTGTTAGGTTTGGAAATCCATCTCTAATTCCGTGAGACTTTATTATTTAGGAGCTTATTCCCCTACCTGAGATAATCTAAGAATTTTTAATTGGCAATGGTGAGAGTTAGCTTCATTGTCGAAAGCCATTTTCACCTGAATCAAACTACATAAAGTGAACAGCACTGTTTAAGTTCGTGGACTTGTCATGGAGAATCCTGGTTAATTGGCAGTGTAGGTTACACAGTGCTCCCTGTAATGAATCTCTACTGATGTCTGATGCTTTGGCTGATCAGATGTCCTGTTTCATTTCCTTCTCATCTTTCATTCTTCCTTAATGGTCAGATTTTCCCTCAGTCCCAGCTATTACCTTTAAAATTATGTTTAGATTCTTCTATAAACCTGTTGATTTGTTGGCAAAGAACTGATCTACGCTCCAGAAGTCTAAAAATTTATACCACTGTTTGGTATGGCTCAGACATCTAGAAGATGCCCAATAGTAAGTCAATGCCAGGTCATGACAGATGTCACATGGCATGTATTTGGCCAGACGGCTTGGGCCATTTGAAGGATTCACACTTGAAATGAAACATGACAGCTAGTACCAAATGAATGATTCCATCTTTGGTGGGTGTTAGAAAATAGACCGGTAGCAAAAGTGCGATGATTGGTCATGGCTAGCTTGTGCGTCTCTTCTTAATGATAACCTGCACAGAGGCCATCCAAAACAAAATGGAAATCCCTTAAAACATTGTGCTGAACATATATGAGGAAAGAGGATTTCTTCCTGACCCAAATGGAGATGACTCCTAAGACTTTGTGAAATCTAATGTGCAGTCTTTGAGAATTTTAATCCAATTAGAGGATGCTTATGGAAACCAGACAAGTTTCTTTGTTCTGCATGGGCTGTTAGTCTGTTAAGCCCAGCAGTGATGCAGCACTGGTAGCTGCACAAGGTCACCGTTTCTCCCAGAAAGGCTTTTTAGCCTGAACACTGACCTCTGGGGGGAGGGAGATGCCAGGCTCTCCTGAAGGAAGCCTTTCCTTTCCTGTCCATCTAAGCTATCTCATAACTTGAATCTTTCAGAGTAGAATTACAATGGAAACCTTTTGGGTTCAAACACCATATTATAGTCTGTTCTATAATATACAAATTAAAATTAATAAAGGCTGCATGATCTTTTAATTAAAAAGGCACATTGCTGAATATATTCATTTACAATAAATAAACCAGTCTACATGTGAAGTATCTAACATGACATTAAAAGGACAGAAATTAAATGCTGAAAGAAGGAAAATGTTTTTAACACAACACATAACTCATGTTACTCGCTGTCATAAAATAACATTGTGCCAAGAGCTGTGCAAGATTAGAAGCAGATTAGGCATTCATGTGGCTAATGAAACAATCACTGATAAACTAGCTAGGATGACAGCCGAGTTATAAATCTCCACGCCTTAGGAAATAAACTTGAAGGTAAATTCAGACTGGGTAGAACCATGTCATACTGGCAGGTTATGTCATAAGTAATTAGTCTCATTTCTGTGACATCCTCAGAAACATTTATTAATTCTAAAAATGAGGTGATGAGTGTAGAGTAACATCTGTAACAGAGCAGAAGTGTGACTTGGGAAGAGATTTTTTCAAAGATATTTAGCTGCTTTAATGCTGCAGTTGCACTGAGTGGGAATTTGCGCTGGCTTGGTGTTTTTGGCCTTCACCATTTAGCACTAAAACACCTTATTGGCCCTTTGATGTTTCTTAAAAAGTCCTCTTGGAACTGTGCACCAGAGCCAGGGCTACTTCTGAGCCTGCTGACAGCCATTCCTTTGTCTTTAAATATTCAGATGGTTTATTCTGCCTCTGGCAGGTTGTAGCAATTTGGGTCCCAAAGTACTGTTGCTTTTGAAATATAAACTTGAAAGTCAACTTGGGACATTTTTATGAAAGGTCTGTATTTCCTTAAAAAAAAGAGTAACATAAGCTTATTTCTCATCTCTCTCCATTTCATTAAGTTCTGATCATGGTGTGCACACAGTGGTACTTCATGACATCTTTATTGCATTCAGAGTTTGCAATTGCAGCATAAATATCTTATTGCTGGTAAGTGGATGGGGACTCACTGCTGTTAAACTCTGAAATTCATCTTGCTGTGGTGATACACCAACTCACTCTGATGTTTTTTCCATGATAAAAATGCCTGGGGAGGGCAGTGGATGAGTTTTATGTGTGCAATGATACAGGTCTTAATATACAGACTCCAGAACTTCATTCAAATAAATTGATGTGAATTTATAATCTAATTTTTGTTTTTCATACATATGTATTTAGATATACTTCAGGATATCTTTATTGGAATCAATACATTTATTTATTCTTGAGGAAGCATGTTTTACATCTAGTTCTGTTAAAATACGGAAATCTCTAATAAAAGGAAGCAATTCTAGGTTTCCTGTGTTACTGGTTTCCTGTTCCAGCTAAAATCTTATAGGAGCTAGGAACTTGTATTTCTCCTCCATGTCTCAGCAGTTACCCAGTCTTTCCTTTGCTGAACTCATTGCTGAGGAAATGGTACTAAGAAATGGCAGAATTGCTTAGATAAGGATTGCTGACAGATAAAAAGCTTTGGTCCAGTATTGAAAACATAAATGTAATAAAGAAGATCTCTTTGTTATACAAGGAAAGAAAGAGAAAGAATTTTGCTAAGTTAGCAAACATAGCAGAAAGAATTGATACAGTGACTTCTATCAGACCTGCAAATGTGCTGCTCCTAGTAGCTTATTAGTCTAAGCAAGAATTCTGGTGGAAAATCTGGAATTCGTTACAAAAAACCTTAGTGTCTTTTGTCTTTTTTCATATAAGGGCAATTAGAGAATCCTATTTAATTAATGAATCAAGATATTCCTTCCTCCTTAGTACTTTATTAAGGCTCAGCATGATAGCCAGGTATTCAACTGTTAGATATCCTCCTGCTTCACAATATTATTTTGAATGCATATAAACATCTCATAGTACTTATAAATGTGCAGTAGTGATTTCACACAACTCAGAGTAAATAAAAGAAGTGCATGCTACACTACTTTTGGAGATGAGTGGAAGAGTAGATATAAATTAATTTTTCTATATTAGCCAGTGCATCAGTGACAACTGAGTGCTCAAGAGCTAGAGCACATGCCTATACGTGGAACTGTGAGAACTTCAAAGTGAAGAATTAGACAGAATTTAGCTTGTATTTTTGGTTAAAATAAACAATGGATTCCTCTTTGAATTTATGTTAAATCTTTGTGAATCTGCTGCATTTCCCCCATCTTGTTCTTGGGAGAGGCCATAAAAATCTTCAATGGCTCTTTATTTCTTCAGAGAAAAATGAGGTGAAAGGAAACATCTTTCTCTTGTCTTTCTCCTGTCAAGATTTGAAACAATTACATTTACTATTAAAGCCAATATGAAAGACCTATTTAATTCTAATTAAGCGTGCATTAGTGAACTTCAGTGTTTATTGTCTTGTGGTTGACCGTAGTAGGACAATGAGAACAGCTTTATTTTGTAGAACTAAAACAGTCTCTGTTGCTTTCATATTCCTATGGTTTAACAGTGAGATATGTCATGTCTGGCTGCTGCTTATCCACACATGTCTTGTGGCGGTGCAAATCTGGAGAGGGCAGATAGTTTTGGAATCGTTGCTTAGCTGGGTTCAAGCCATGGAAATCACCTGATTCCGCTATATTGTAAAGAAGAGGGAAAAAAATACAAAAAGTCTTTTCCAGGTGTCTCTTTTTTTTTAAAATACTTTCACAATGTCTAAGAAGTCTAAATGTATTTTATGGATTGCATGGGGTACTGCATGGTACTGATGAAGTGCCCCAGTTTGTTATACATACATAATTTGGAGTCAGAAGCATTCAGCATTACATGAAGTTTATGTTCCACAATCCTTCTAAGCATCAGCAAATAGAAACAGGCAGGAATAAGAAATACCTCTAAAAGGAGAAAAACAATAGGAAAAAAAAATCTGATCATTATCAAGAAGCATGAACAGTCCTCCAATGGCCAACTCCAGCTACTGCCACCAGGCAGGAGGGCTGGATCCTGGGGAAAGCCTGACCCTGCGTGCCAGACCCTCTAAAGTCTCACCATTGGAACAGCTGGCTGAACTGTTGCAGTGCTAAGTGCAAACAATACAGCAGCGCAGAGAAGGAAAGCTGATGGAATTCAAGCCATTAAGAGCTTTAGGTATGTAACTAGCACTTTGAGTGTAACCTTTGAGTTTCCTGGCAGAGTAGAGTTTAGTGTGGAGAAGAGATTGTATAGTTCAGTAGCACTCTACCTTAGATTCCTCAGAGAGCTATCAATAATTTATTAAGTGTAAACACAACTATTGGCTTGTCATTTTCTTACACAATAAGAGCTGTAACACCAGGCATAAAACATAAGGCCCTTTTCCAGAAAAGGACTATGACCAAAAGGACTATAACCACATGAGTATCTCCTCTTGGATTCACTCTCCAAAAGCAAAGCAGTATGATGCTGCAGAATGCAGCTATTTCAAGCTGTTGCTCAAATGAGACAATAATCTGGATTTTGTTGAAATTCAGATTTATTACACACTCATTGCAAGTGATATTTCTGAAAACATCAGCAATCACTGTGAGTCAGAAAGAAAAGTCAGCTGAGGGCAACAGTTTTGACTGGTCAGGAATAGTTTCACTTTCAAAGAGTTTTCACTAGATTATCCTACAAGCTGTTCTCTACTGGCACTGGGCAATGCATGATCTACAGCCACTCATTACTACTTGTTGAAGAACATCTCATGATATTGCCAGTGTTTGGTATGAAGAACTAAATGATGAAGGAGGCAAAGATCAGAGAAATATTTGAGAGTGAAACTGTCTGCATGAATATGTCAGGTGTATTGGAAGTATGTGGAGGGACATGTAATGGGAATATTTTGGAAAGGCTGAATGTACCAGCGGCTACTGTACATTGAAATGTATGGAAAAAGACTAGGCATATAATAGCATACTCAGAACTTAATGCTTTGGGATGTTGCCAGTGATGTCTGGTCCCATAGTTGTTTAGTTATACAAAATCCATTTCAAATAAATAGGAAGTTATCCCTCAGAAATAATCTGTTGATAAACTGTTATGCAGGGCGTACGTTGGATAATTTGTGTCCCCACCAGGCACTGCTGCTGCAGACTTTGTCCTTTTCCAAGTCTATTACTCAGATGAATACTTGTGGTAATTAAGAATGACAGTTCTTGACGCCAGAAACAAACGTATCCGTTAGAAAAAACAATTCAGTAAGGCGTCGACCAGCTTACAAGTTAGAGATGCCAAATGAAGTCATTAGGCTTGTCAGTCAGTATGGCACCAGTCTTCTGATTAGCAACTTTCCTTTTTTGGACAGGAATCATCCTACAACTCTGCAGCTTAAGGAGACTTAGTTGTAACGAGAAACTACTCCAGCAATCTCTGGTTAAAATATAACTCACCTTTGTTTAAGGACACCTAAGGAAAGAGCATTCTGACCTACTTCTGACAGGAAGCTAGTCACAGCTTCTTCTCTCCTGACCTTTTGGAATGAGCATGAACATTTGCCCATGATGAAGATAATGGAAGAAAATATGTTTGAGAATGAGTCACTGAAATTTTTGTTCAGAAAGCAAGATCCAGAATCCCCGGAGATCTTTATTTATAGCCTGACCAAACTCAATAGAGAGTTTCAGGACAAATGAAACTCTAGAAGAAGCTAAAGTAATGAATAATGATAACTCAAATGTTCTATTTCCATTACAAATTAAATGAACACGCTATGGCAGTGAAACTACAAAAGAGCTAAAACAATCTTAATTCTGTGGGGCCCTGCAAGAGGTTTTAGAATATACATTGGATAAAAGGATGCATTTCACTTGTTGCTTTTCCCTCCATCGAAGTACTGCAGCAGACTTCTAGAATAGAAACAACTACGAATCTGGAGAACATTCAGAATAATACTGCGGTCTGCACGTCATCCTTGTGCCTGTCTTTTTTTCAGTTCTACCACCCCAGAGTGTGATATTATTATAAATGTACTGAAGTATTTTCAGGGACAAAGAGCTTTTACAAGGGTAGAATCAGGCTGCCTCAATGTAACATTCCTGTCGCTCCCATCTTGATTGTAAGCATAAAGTAACTGCAGTGAGAGTATAGATCCTGGACTTCTCTAGAGCTAACACAGGAGAAAAATGTTGCTGTTAAGTGTGTTATTTAATGGAAGCAAAGACTCGCCTGCTTATATGTGAATGATTTGCCCATGTGTATATGCAACAGCAAAGCACTATCAAGTTAACAGAAGTGTAACGTACATGAAGAATGTCACAAATTTAATAACAGGGTTCCTCAGTCTTTGGGCAGTGGCCTCGTCTGACCACACCAACACTCTGAAACACCCCACTCTGGTGCAGAGAAGCAGCCTTGCTGCTAGGTAGGACGCTGGCTAGAGCATGAGGAGATGGTAATTGTGGTCTGTGCTCTTCTAATGGCTTGCTGCGTAAATTTAGACTAGTCATGCTCTCTTCCAGTGCCTCAGTTTCTCAACATTTCACATGGAAATGATGAAGCCTATTATTTAAGTAAAATGCTTTCAGAGATTGGGCTGAAAAGTAATAAAAACCTAGATAATATTACTTGCTGGGGGTGAAATATAATTCTGTGAACAACCAGGCTTTCCCCCTTCCCACATACACATACATATACTCAGACCCGCTTTCGTACAAGTGTGATTTTCTTCTATTTATACTTACAATCATGATTCCTGTGCCTTTGCTTCTGCTAGAGTGAATCTTTCACAGAGCCTGTGCAGCCTTTTACGCATACTAACAGGGTGAGTGCCTGTTCGTCTGTTGTGTGACTCTGAGGCTATTACAGAGAGAAATAACATCAATGCTTAAAAATAAATGAGCAACCGAAAACTTTCGTGATGTACCTGTCTCTGTGACGTCCTTCAGTCTTGGAAAAATGGAGCAGTTGGAGACGCACTGGGTCTGTTTGGAGGTGGATGCATCGGGTGCTGCGTGTGCTCTTGCTGGCTGTAACAGGAGTATTTTTGGAAGGGATGAAGGGGTGATTCTCTTGCCTCGCTTTGCACGTCACTGTGATCTCAATGCTGCTGAATATATGATGTGTATCCAACTGCAAATCTTGCTCACAGCAGCTGCATGATGAATGCAAACTGCTACTAAAAGAAGTGAAGGTAACTCACAAGAAGGAGATAATAGCTATTTTTTTTTCCTCTTTGTTACCGGGCTGTAGCATAACAGGTCTCCATATATCTAAAACTTAAATTGTCTCTGGTAAGCAAACATTTTAAAGAGATGCTGATCAGAATTATCCAGTGAATGAGATTTCCACCAGAAATTCTTGGAAATCTTTCCAAATTCATTTCAATTCCTTGTAATCCAAACTTCCTATGAGAACATGCAGATTCTCCTAAACTTTTACTTAATGTTAAGTGGCAGGGTGGAAGTTCTGATCAGTATCAGAAAGATAAGGCTCCATCATGAGATAGCTCTGTGACAAAGTTATTCATCTGAACTATGGGTAAGCCAGCATTCAAATTTATCTTGTACTTATCTTAAGTGGGACATCCAACAGCTCACCCATATGGCTCCCGTATTTCACTTTTTTCCCATGCTCGTCAAGAGATTGAAGATTTTTTTTCTATCAGTTTTGTTCTTTCTAACTATTCCTGGTTGATTCCATTATTCAAATGCTTTCGGTTGGGTAGTTGTATGTGGCTAGTAGATGCACTTGCCAGTATGCTTACAGATGCAGTGGCTAAGTGTTGGAGAGGGAAGTAAATAAGGGGTGGCTCAGCATTTGACATTCACCTAGATGTGTGTGAAAACTAGGGCTATTTACCCCCTTTTAACCTGAAGAAACCACAGAGTTTGGTCAATAGTTGTGTCCTCCCAGGGATATGTGGTGGTCTGTACTGCAAGGGATCTAGTGGATGCTGCTGAGCAGTGATCATGGCAAAGGTCACTGGTAGTGTTCAGATAGGTTTGCCTCAAGGTTGCCAGGTCTGTTCTGATGTGCCTGTTGTCTTTTGAGGAGTTGCTGCCTGCCTTCAACACAGCTCTCTCTCCCAGCTGCGAGGGAGTAGGCTGTAGCCAACGTTTGACAGAGTTTATCCAAACTGAGCTTATGCTGTGTTGTTGGTTTTTTTCTTTCTCTTCTTGATTTGCAGATAAGGCATCCAAGGTAAAGCAGCAAAGTCAATGAGCAGTGCAGCCTTCTGAGATGTTTCTGAACAAGGGAGGGGTGCAAACTGCTTTCTCAGCGCAGCACTGTAAGTTGCTGGTGGTGAGCAGAGGCAGCAAAGTGCATCCCTGGCTCCCCATGCTGCTGGGGCAGGTTCTTCTCTTCCGTCTGACATGAAACCCTCTACCCTGTGCCATGAAACTTGTCATGTCTTGGTTATGCTGCTTCCACCAGGCATAACCAGTAAGCATAGGTTTAAGAATTCCCTTGCACCAGAGCACTTCTTCCTCCCTGGGGCAGGTGGAGGAAACTCCAAGACCTTATGTACCATTTGTCTAAAAGGTTCCTTGTTATAAATGAGAGGCAAACAGCAGAAACACTGTATAATTTGCAGGTCCATATCTGAGCTTACACTAAAAAAAATAGCAATACTAAGGTAAAATTCTCCTAGTTGGCATTTATTGGAATTGAACTGGTTAAACTGCTGAGTGCTGGAGTTGTCAGTCTAGTTACCAGTTGCTGCTCTTCCCTGCTTAGTAAGTGAGTGAAAGTTCAGCTGAAAGGCTGCAGCTGTTTGCTGCTGTCCATGTGAGTATGCAGATCTGCAGCTGCGGCAGTGGCAATTTACAGCAGCTCAACCTCATCTTCTGAAAATGACAAGATGTGGATTCAGTTCCTGGCATTCCAACAGACAGCAGTGAAATGCTATGCTGTTAATTTTGCTTTGAGATGTAGAGCTGTATTTAGAGTAATTATGCTAGAGACGGCCTATTCCTTAATCCTGGGGTTACAGAATCTCATCAGAAAACATATCTTTGTCTTAGGACTTTTCTAACTGCATACTCTAACTTCTGTTTTCCAGATAGTGTGTTGGATCTGTAGGTAAATGGAAATTTAATGGAACTAATGATTGAAGTTACTGAACAAAAATAATGAATGGGGTCAGAAATAAAATGTTTCATGGCAGAACTTTTTTTTTAGCAGCTATTTCAATTTGCTGTGATGCTGTCATTACACTCATCTGAGTGGTTTTTGTCTTTTGATATATTCCTACATCTTCCACAAATCAATCAACCTTCATTTCAGAAGACGCAAAGCTGTCTTATGCATCTTTGATCTTTTGTGTGTTAGCTGAAAGGACTTTCATAGGAGAAATGGATCTCGCTAGTATACGTGTCTCTCTTAAAAAGAAAATAGCTTTCTACAATGTGTTTTGCCTATTTATTGAAGATAATCTTTTCACTCCTGTATATATGAGTCAGTTAGGCACATTACCTTCAAATCAAAAATTGGCCTGCATTTGTCACTTACTGTTCTATACTTATCAATCTTCTGTTTCGACACACTGAAACTACATCACTATTACTGTTACATGTAAAATGCATTTTAAGGAGAAAGGGGTGGTTATTGTTAGCTGCTTTTCTTATTGTGTTATCCAGAAAAAAAAAAACAAGTTTATATAGTAGAATGATGGTTAGCCTCACAAAATTAATAATCCTAAATGGCACGGTCTTTTATCAACTGGTGGTAAATAACAACGCTATTTACTTAGGACTGTTGTTCAGGTCATACCAAAGTCTGCTTCTTTTCTTCATTCTTGATTGCCACCTATGGGAGTGCTGTTGTCTAGCTGGATTGGTGTTAAATATAGCAGGTACCCGTCCTATTAAAAAAAAGCCTTAAAGAAATATTTTAGAAAATGAAAGAACACAGTGATATAATTTTTGTTATATGCAAACCTTGCATTGTGACTGGTCATCTTTCCTACAGCTTCATAAATGGGAAACATCCTTAATCAGAGGATGGCTTTGTTTGATGAGTTGTTCATCTCTCTGTGCCAATCTGTAAGCAGATGCAGTGTTTCATTTGTATATGATAATTTCAATATGGCTTCTAAATGCTGCATAGATGGAGTACAAGAAAAAGAGAATCTGTGTGAATAAAATATCATTGCTCCTCGGTGCTCCTGTTTTTATAGATGTCAAGATGATTACTCTATGTGAAGATAGATCTGCTAATAAGCATATAGAATTGCTAGTAATCTTCCAGTGTAACATAAACATTATACCATATATATGATATCTGTATCTCAGAGTACTTTCCAAAAGTCAGTTAAAGTTTGCAGTCTAGCATTTAATGAATATTGAAAGTTCACTCCCTGTCCTGTCACTCTATTCCATCATCCCTGCTAAATTTTTCCTCAGTTTATCCTTTCATCCTCTAAGAGACATGCGTATATATTTCCTGACTCCCTAGACTTGGATGAATATGTGCAAAGCATTATTAATGTTCTTAGATAAGGAGCAACGTTAGCATTTCATGTCATAATATTTATTTTTATTGAGCATTATGCCAGCTGTCCCATGTTTTATAGAGGTTTAAGCAAGGATAACTTGCTGTGTCATCTGTAGGCATGCTGTCAACCTAGTAGATTTGACAGAAACACAATTTATACTAGACTGGATATCTCCAAATGATTTGTTTCATTTGCATTCATCCAAAGGATACAATGCAGAGTGCTTTTTGTTTTAACATTTTGTGAACCTTCCCACATTTCAGAGGGTTTTGCTAAGCATGCTACGTCAATCTAGTTGAGCATTTCAGCTGATTGACCCATGGGGCTGCTGAGAAAGGCCAGCCAAAAAAGAGGAATATTTAAAAGATCTTCGCCAGTGCTGCTGGGAGAGGTGTCCTGCAAAGGCATTTGGTTTTCTGATGCACAGCCTTGTATTATATAAATGTAGTACTTCTGGTACAGAACATCTAGACAGAGAAGAGCTTGCCATCTGCATAAGTCAGTGCCCTGAAGGACACGATCTTCTGAAAGTGCCTCTCACCTCTGTCTCATCTGGAGTAGCCTCTATTCCTATGACCTGCCCGTGTATGTCTAGGCCAGATCAGGGTGTGTGAAACTCTGCAGCTGTTGAGGAAAAATGTGAGTCCTGGGCTTCTCAGGCAGAGTCTGTGGGAAACAGACATAGGGGCAGGCAACAAAATCGGATGCACTTTTTCAATGAAAGCATCAGAGAGTCTCAGCCTATAGAACTAGGAGAAGTAGAAATGCTGCTACTGGAACACAGAGCTGTGAGGCAGTGACAGCTTTCTGAGCTCACAAGGAAAGGCTGGCAGAAACGGAGCTTATTTAAGAAGGTGCCAGAAAAAGATGACCATGTCATTTCAACACTCTGTTCTTGTAACTTATAAACTGTCTCTTGCTTCTTTTCCTAAAACTTCAAGCTCTTTTAAATGAAATTAGTTCAAGTTTATAACCCCCCTGAGGTCGAACATTTCCAGACATTGTTTCATTCGTGTGTTTTACACATTTCTTTCCGATTATTTCAGTCAAATCATGGCTGCATGAAGCTGGTTTAACACAGCAGTGATTTACATTGGATGAGGAGATGGCTGGTTCAACCCACAGCTTGAGTGCTGCTGTTTCTACAGACCTTTGTTTCTGACTCATGTTTCTCCTCCACTCCTTATTCAGAATAATGAGTATGATGGGTTGATACTTAGCTGACTTTTCACCAGACTTATGGCAGATAGTTTGACAGAGGTATGGATGTTCTGGTTTATATCTAATGGGAATTTAACGAACATTTTACTAAAATAAACATAGTTAATGTTTTGTGGTTGCATGGAGCAGTAACTGTCTACAAATTTGTGGTCATTGCAAATTTCCTCTCCCCAGAATAGGATCTTCTTTCTCAGCACTGTGACATAGGGCCTGAAGGACAGAAATGCAGTTAGAGATTGTTTTACAGCTAAGAATACACAGCAGAATTTTAGGCAATTGTGAGGAATAACATTTGGTATCCACAATTGATCAGTTAAGAATGATAAATGAAATTTCAGTGTGTTGAAATTTGAAATCCTCAGCGGATGCCAAGATAGTAACTGGGAAAAATGAAGAAGATTCCAAGATTTTGGGACTCTCAGAAAATGACACAGGTGTCAGTATTACAGGCTGATAGGGTATTTGTGTTGCAGGTCTGCAGGGAGAGCACCTCCCTCTTTTTCTAGACCCTGTCTAGTGTCCAAGCCAGGGTGGGTCTATGACACAAGCAATTGCTGTGCTGCTGGCTGCCCTTTGTCTTGGGGGCTCAAGATAATGCACTATGGGAAGCCTGTTGAGGGGAGTAATTCATGGAAATGCCTTGGTATCCTACAAGTTTTCAATTCATGACTATTCCCTGGGATAACAGGTGATGGAGATGATGGTTCGCTGCAGCATCTGAGGCATGGACTCAGATGTGAACAATCCAAATAATTTATTACAGGTTCTAACATCCCTTATATACATTCACAAGTTTTCTTTTTTAACTTTCCCACCTGCCTTCACATGTCAACAAAACATTCCACAAACACTTCTTAACTGCATGCAGGTGCCTATCCAATCAGAGCCACAAGTTGTTCCTAGCCATGCTCTCTTCCTCCAATCACAGTTGTTATCACATGGCCATCACATAGCTTACTTGACTTTACTTTTCTCTTCTTTCTGGAGATGTCCTTGGTTCTCAGCCTTGCCTTCTCATGCTGTTTATCTTGCTCTGCAGCTTCTGCTCTGAATTGTCTTTCTTGTATTCCCACAGTTGGGGGCTAATGTAATACTGGCTGCTGGCAGCAGAGAGGTTTGTGGGCTTCAGTGAGCCCTCTTGTGTGGGCAGGCCAGGTTTGCTGCTGGAAGTTTGCTAGTTTGCAGAGATCACCTACCAAGGAATCCAACTAGTCTTCTGTCAGTCTACTTTGCCGTTACTCTGCTAGAACCTTTTATTTAGTGTTTGTCTTTCTCCTTTGTGTTTGCCATGAATCTCAAAAGTTATGCCTAGAACAGTAAGTGTGTCTTTGAAATCCTAGGGCCTAGCAATGCCAAGGTTTTAAGAAGAATCTGAGTGGAAGTATAATTCTTAACTCTGTTCTTACTTGTAGCTAAGAGTTACTGGATGTTTCTTCTTTATCCAGCAGAGCTGTCTCCCTTCAGGCTGTCTTTATTTGAATGAATGAAATCCTTAGAGATTAAAATACTATAAAAATGCACTGTAAAATTGGGAGGCTATGTGGGAGAAAGGATACAACAAGAGATGGATTAATAGTACAAGTAAATAGCTCCAGGCAACACATGTCAGTCATTTCCTTTGGGATCTGCTCGACCTTTGTTGAATAGGAAGAGAAGCTGGCTTTGGCCGGTAAACCCACAGATATCTCATGACCTTTGTGAAAGTTCATTCCTAAACACTCTTTCTTGGACCCAGTGGCATCAAGGGACCTCCAGATGATTTGCTGATTTTGTGTTTTTACTGATTGCTGCCTCCAAACCATCACCTCTTGACAGAGAGAGGGCTCACTGCTTATGATAGGGCACACTGCATTATTTTTCTCATCATTGTCTGTTGGCAGAGATGAACAGGAAAGTCATGTAATTGCAAGGAAATAGTAAGTCTTAGTATTTTCTCTACGCAAACCTGAATAAGATATCAGAGGGCTAGATGCCAGAAACAATTCAGGAAGTCACCTGAAGAGTCAAGTGGATTTTTTTAATCCACCCTATCACCGGGTGTTTCCCTACCAGTATATCTTCTGCTGCAGTTGGCCTAAGATAGAAGTTTGCATTTGTTCTTCCAACAGCTGAAAATAGCAATAGTATCTTTACTTTGTTCTAGTGATCAGTGCATATTTCTATTGCAACATGTCTCTAAAGTGAGATATAGTCATTGAATGATTTCGACTTGTGTTTGTGGAAATATATTTATTTTTGTATCCCCTGACCTGTGGGAAAATATTATTTTGAATATCAGGATGAAGACATGGGTCTGGACAGGGGAAAACAAGACAGAATTAGTTTGGTTTTCAAAGTGATCAAGATATATTATTCGGTATTCTGAGTCAGATATATAATGACTGTGCTAGATTTTCAAAATAAGCTATTTACAGAAACCCAAAATCTAGTAGAAAAGATTTATTGGCAGAGTACCATGTGAACGTGTACTTGCTTTTTTCTTCTTCGTAGAGACTAATTTGTCTTTCTTCTCCTAAGAATGAGATCATTTAAGCCAACAGGATCAATACAGGTCAATAGGCTCACAATAGACCATTTTTACATCAACTTTAGAGTAGCACCACTCAAATGAGTCTTGGTAAAAGCAAGGATACTTCTAAAGGTGTAGAAACCACTGAGTTTCTCTGAAGATCGTTTCCATAATCTAATCGAATTACACATCATTTTTTGAAAGAGGGGAACTAATCAATACCATAGCTAATCGATTCTCTCTTCTCCCAGGAAAGAAGGGATGCTAATGAAATGTTTGTAATAGTGCTTGAAATCATTTGATTGCTGTAGCTAAACTGTTTTCAGTATGACTATAGGAAACCCATCTTTACCAGTGATGAAATGGTAACATCATCTACCACTGAAAGACATGCTTTGCTGACTTCAAAGCAAAAAGAGTGGAGATGCAGCATATGCTGTTCACAGTAGAGCATTTCCTGAAGTGTGTTGCCATTAAAATCAGTTGTTCTTCACAGCCCCACATTTAGCAGATTGCACAGTAAAGCAGTGAGAATTCATTTTTAGTAAAGCAGTATGAAAGCAATCTATTTTTCTTCTAAAATGATGACAGCTTCCAAAGGACTTGGATTAGCATCCAGAAACTGAGAAACCTTCTCTCCATGTTTTGTTCCTTTAGTTGATATTCCATGGAAAGATAACAAATAGCTCCTTAAAGAGTTTGAATGCCTTTTTGTTGAGTAAAGGGTAATACCAATAACTGTGAAGAGAGGACGTACTTTCAGACATCATTTCAAGCTTATGTCAGACTCATTTTCTGTTGAAGAACTGTAAACATAGGTGTATAAAGTATGTAGGTATAGAGGTCTTGCCTGGATAACTGGTAGTGATTTCTGGTTTCAAAAGGAGCAATTTCTTTCTGCCTTCTTCTACATAAAATGTCATGTGTAATCTATCCAGCTTAATGGCAGCCTTTCCTTCCTCATATTCTTTCTGATATTAAAGCATTGCTAGGAAGGAAGAGTCAGTTTTGGGAATATATTCTAACCTAGCAGAAGTGATAAAGTTTAAGAGACAGATAGACCTACTGAAAAAATCCCAACAAAACAGCACTGGGCCTCTTTTCAGAGGCCATAAACCCTATTTAAACAAGTTACTTGTGAACACAGAAGTAACTTAGCCTGAGCTCTTTGTTTCAGTCTTAGGAGCCCTTAATCTGCTGGTAAGTATGACAGCAGGAATAATGGATGTGTGTCACAAAATCATTTCCAAGACACCTACCTATATAGTAATGTTACAATATGAGCTGGACTCTTCCTTGTGAGCACTCTCATGCACGAGTTGGACGTGATGATTCCTCCAAGGCACTGGAGCTCTCCTTTGCTTCCACCTTGCTGCATGTGAAGGGATGCTGGAGCACACGACAGTACTGCTTTATCTGGGAGGAAGATATGAGGAAGGAGAAAGCCCTATTTGGCAAAGACCTGCACATACTTCTGTGAGAGGCTGATAGGGAGATCTGAGTGAAAAAACTAAAGGTCAAGTGAGGTGATAAATTGAAGATAAGGAACAGAAAATAATATGAGCATGGAATAGATAAACCTGTTCTGCAGATTTTTCTGTAGCTGGGAGCTGCTGCTGGATTTCCTCACAGCAGAACTGCCTGCCCTGCCCTCACATTCATGCAGAAAGGCTCTCAGTTCTCTGCTGCAGCTTGAGCTGATGTGTGTTAGAGGACGATTAATATACTGAACCAGAGGGAGATTGGCAAAGATAGCCTATTTCTGTGAGTGTTTACTGGGGCTGTGGGGGAATAAAACCAGATCCTTGCTCCAGTAAATCTGACAAATTGAAGATAAGGAAGAATATTAGTCATTACCGCTTACGTTTGAAAAACAGAGTAGTTCACTGAGGAGTTGCTTTCCTTTCAGTATTAATTTTACCACTGTGTTGCTAGTTCTGCAGCCAATGGTAAAGCCAAGGACTTCTGTGAGATGTATCTGTGCAATAAAAGGAAGACTTTAGGTTGGGTATTCAAGCACTGGAACAGGTTTCCCAGAGAGATGGTTGATGTCACTTGCCTGTCCATGTTCAGCAGGCTCTTGGACAATGCTGTAAATATTGTACATTAATTTTTTCTTAGTCCTAACATGGTCAGATAGTTGGACTTTCATGATCTTTGTAGGCCCCTTCCAAGTGATCTATTCTATTCAACTCTGTGTTTAACAGCCAAAAAAACAGCAGGATAAATAGCTTAGAAACATTTTGTTGGGTACAGAATTTTGTTCAAGTATTTTTATTGAAGAGAAGGTCTTACCATAAAAATTACCTTTGCTTTTGAATGGTTATAAGTAAGAAAATTTGCCAATGTTCTTGTTTCTGGAGGAACTATATGTATTGTTCAATTTCAGAGCACTTTTATATTCCAGCGACTGTGATTTAATTACGATCTTCTTTTCTAATTCATTTTAATAACTTTAATTATAATTTCCTTCAATGGTCAATGCTTTGGACACTTCATATAATTATAAGGAATTGCTCTGTGATTTTGCATTAATGACTGTTCACTGATTATAGGGATCTCAATATCTTCTATTATTAAAATGTTCCAACCAGAATGAAATTCAAAGATAGTTTAAAAACAGAGTGCAAGGCCATCATTTTGTAGATGATTGAATAAATGAGATGATCATATTGTTTTTCAGCTTCATATCTGTCTCAGAAGATGGACAGATCAGCACTCTGTTTTGCTCAGTGAAATGGAAAACATGAAAATAGTAAAACAGGTAGTAATTAGAAATGGGATGAGGCACAAGAATGAGACTTGAATTTATACATATCAAATTAAAGGGAAATAATTATTTTTTATTCACCTAGATTTAAATGAAGAGGGGGATGATAAAATAGGAAGTGAATTCAAGTTTGAGTATGGAAGCGGTAGTTGGTGATGGGAGCTTGGGTCAGCCTTCCTTTGTTTCTGAGTGGAAATAATAATTCATCTTTCTGCTGTTCCGCAGCACTATGTTGTGCAAATCAGCATAGCATAACACAGACATATGTTCTGAAGTGTACACTCAAGATAATTCTTCAAGGCACCTCAATTGCTGCTTTTCCTTTTGGTGCTAAGAAGTGGTCTAAAACTACATTCAGAAAGAACTTTGAACTGGCAAAGTACATCTTCATTAACTTCTCTGGAAGTTTTGGGGGGTTTGCTTCTTGTTAAATGCATGAGGAGTCAGGAATGATATATTGGTTAGATTTGCTATGTAAATCACTGCCCTCAGTTATATCTCATGGGTATTGCATATTGTGTGGGTGAAATTTCGTTTGTTTAAAATCCATAAATAAGTAAAATGAATCTAAATTCATTGTCAAACTGGAAAAAGAAGAATCTACAACACTGGGAGTAGTAAAAACTGTGAGGTTCTCAGAGATTCCTTCTCAGCCTTTGGCTTGAGGAGTGTTGAAAATAGTGCTTTTTGTACTTATAGAATGCAGGATTTGCTACGCAGAGCTGAAGTTTTCATTTTGGAAACCATCAGCAAAGCTTCAGCCCCTTCTCTCCCAAAGTGCATCCTCTTATTGTTGGTGGTTCCATGAAAGAACAACATTTGTTCTAATTTGCCTCAATTGTGAATACAAATATATCTCTTCTAAGCTACAAATGTGACTTTACCTGGTTAATGCATTTTATAAAATTAAATATCTGCACTGTGGGAAAATGCTTATAAATCTGAGGTTATTTTCCTGTCGAAAATATCGAAGATTTTCTGATAACAGTAAATGTCTGTTGTGTTTGTGTTAGAATTTCATCAGTGGTTGTTTTTCAAATGGTCAGAAGCCCAGCTAACTTTATAACAGATCGTACAGATAACTTGTTGGCATTGTGATCATCTTTTGACGAAGTTTATGGCTCCCGCATGTCATTCAGTAACTACTTTTTCCAAGTTGTAGAGGAATACCAGCAAAAAGATACATGTCAGAAACAAAGTTTGGCATGCACTGTGAAAGGGTGTGAGAACAAAGTTATGTTTTCATGAGAAAAAGTGTTCTGTTATGAAATAAAGATAAATAATGAGAACAAACATTGCATTAAAAAATGAGGATTTAATGAGCTGGAATTGTGCTCAGTTCCAAGGAAAGCATTTTTTTCTTTCAGTTTTTTTTTCTATTTATTGCTTGTGACTACTTGGGAGCATTACTCAAATTTATATCTGACTCTTTGAGAACATTTACCAAATATACATTTATTAGATCAAATAGTCTCCTTCTCTTAATGTAGATCTCAGTTTTACATGGAAATTTACAGCTAATTTCCAGGCAGAATGGCTGTTCTTCTTTATGAGGCATTATGATTATAATTACAGACATGCATTTATAAAGTCATGATCCACATTCTTTCTAATGAGCAGAGAGGTTAACATTCTATTAATGGAAACTCAATTATATCAACTTTTCCCATTCCGGTCTCGAGTGTATACCAGTTCAGCCAGAAGAGCTTTCAGGGAGGAGACCACCATCCCTGACTGGACTCTCCTTTCTGGAGAAGAGGTTATGTTGTGAGGAATGCTCATTTGCCTAGGTAACAGGGGATGCTGAGAAGGCAGAGATTCTGAATGTCTTCTTTGCTTCAGTCTTTAATGCTAAGACTAGGCCTAGGGAATCCCAGACCCTGGACGTAAGAGAGATAGTCTGGATGAATAAAGACTTTCTAGTGTTTGAGGTGGATCTGGTCAGAGAGCATGTAGCCAAAATCAGCACACAAATCCATGGGCCCCACTGGAATGTACCCGCATGCGCTGAGGGAACTGTCAGAGGTGACAGCTGAAACACCCTCTTTCATCTTTGAAAGGTCCTGGCAAACGGGAAACTACAGACCAGTCAGCCTCACTTCTGTCCTTGGAAAGGTGGTGGATTGTTCTGGATGCCATCTCCAAGCAATTGGAAGCGAAGAATGTTATCAGGAGTGGTCAACATGGATTCACCAAGGGGAAATCATGCTTGACCAACCTGATAACTTTCTGTGATGTCATCATTGGCTGGGTAGATGGGGGGAGAGCAGTGAATGTTGTGTACCTTGCCTTCAACAAGGCGTCTGACACCATCTCCCACAACATCCTTGTTATGAAACTTAGAAAATGTGGGATAGATGAGTGGAACGTGAGGTGGACTGAGAAGTGGCTGACTGGCAGAGCTCAGAGAGTGGTCATCAGTGGCTCAGAGTCTGGTTGGAGGTCTGTAACTAGCAGTGTAACTAGCAGCACCAAGACTGGTGCTGGTTCCAGTCTTGTTTAATATTTTCATCAGCGACTTGGATGAAGGGATAGAGTCCACTCTCAGCAAGTTTCCTGATGATACAAAGCTGTGAGGATTGGCTGATGCACCTGAAGGCTGTGCTACCATTCAATGAGACCTGGGCAGACTGGGGAGTCAGGAAGGAAGGGGCTGATGAGGTTTAACAAGAGCAAGTGTGGAGTCTTGCACCTGCCGAGGAATAACTGCATGTATCAGTACAGGTTAGGGAATGATTTGCTGGAGAGGAGCTCTGCAGAGAAGGACCTGGGGGTCCTGGTGGACAAACATTCTTTACAGTAATGGTGACAGAGCACTGGAACAGATTGTCCAGAGAGGTTGTGGAGTCTCCTATGGAGACATTAAAGACCTGGCTGGACGCCTCCCTGTGCGACCTACTGTAGGTACCTCCTTTAGTAGGGGGGTTAGACTCGATGATCTCTTGAGGTTCCTTCCAACCCCTGTGGTTCTGTGATTCTGTGACTTTGTAGTGTTTCTGGGTCCATGCTAACCTAAGAGACTGCCTTACTGAAATGAACTGCTGAACCTTCTTGCAATTTTTTTTATTATCAGTAAGTGTTTAAAACAAAAATAGGGAAAACCAGGGTCCAGTCCTGATCTCTGAAATGAGAAGGAGATCAGCTTCAGAGATCACCTCTAGATTCTTCTTCACCTAAAGAGATATTTGAGGTGTAGCATAAGAGGTGGTCTCTTGTCCCTTGTTTGATTGACTTTTTCGAAGGAGAGCTGTTGCAGCCACTCTCAAACAGCAGCCTGTTCTCTTTCTTTGAAAAACATCTTGTGTTTCACAGTTGTAGTTTTAGTGAGCAGGTGGACAATTGAATCATTGAGTTCATAGTCACGCTGGCTGCAGAAATTCATCCGGTTTCAGATCACCAGTTCTAAACAACCACAAACCATATTGTGCTTTAGAGAAAGCATCTGGTTTATTTATGTGAGCAGTTTATGGAGCTATTCATGTTTACCGTCATATCCTACACACAACCTGGCTCATACTGCTATAGAGAGGCATAAATTTGGCATAAACCATCCTGGACCACTGAAAAGCCACCAGTTTGAGCATGAAACTTTATTTTCTCTCAGCTTCTGGGAGTGTGGCTGTTATATAAAAAAAAACTTTCCATGTTTCAGCTTTGGTCCATCAGTTGGGACAGCAGAAGTGCTACAAGGCCAGCTGTACAAGCAGAGCTCTGCTTTCCCCTGCTCAGGCACCAATGCTCAGACGCCGCAGGCAGGCTGGCAAACACCGTGCTATTAGCACCCAGCTCTCACTGCAGGAGGATGTTAGCTGTTCACAAGTCGACACAACAGAAAGCATGTGCACAAAGCCTGTAAATTTAACAGTAGAAGAAAAAATTTGAGACTGCTAAGGAAGAAAATCTGCTTTGGCCAAACTAAAATCTTTTACTGCAGTAATAAACAGTCTGTCCCTCTCTAGTACAAGGAGAGAGTGCATCACATAAGTGCATACTGCTGGTCACTGAAAGACTATCTCTGCCTTGAAGCAAGCTGATAATTTTCTTTTTCTGATAAATATAAATATTTCTTCCAAAGTAAGACTTTACTCATTATTCATGAATTTACAGTATCTTAGCAAAGGGACAGAATGTACTGCAGTGATTAACAAGCAAATACTTTCATAAATCACCCTCTTGACATGTGTAAGATGCTAACATATTTTGAGGTTTAGGCACAACTTGGGGCAGAAGGGAATTTTTTTGCTTGTTTTGGTTTTGAGGAGACTTGGTCTTTTATTTTTACCTCTTGCCAGTGGGTAGAAATATTACTTTGCTCTTCCCTCTTTCCAAACAGGCATACCACAATGACTGATACTTGGCTATAGATGAGAGTTTCCAAAAGTATACACTATCAAGTTTCAGCTAGACATATATAATTTGATTGATAATGTAATGTGATTATGAATCAGAGAATATACCATAAGTTGTAATTATAATATGTAGTTGTTCAGTATTTTTGTGCCATAAATCTCTCTATATAATCTATAAATTGAAATCTAAACTGCATGAAGCAGAATAAGAAACTTCTTCAACAGAAGAAAGTGAGTCAGTCCCTGCTTTAAAGTGTTTACAATCTAAGAGACATGGAGACAATTTTTTCTAGTAGGTGACCTGGCGTGAACTGTCAAGGAAATGCCCTTAAGCAAAGATGAATAGAACAAGGTGTAAGGGACTGGAGAAGTCAACAGAAAAATTTCATCCCATTGGTGAGAGGTAAAAGAGTCTATTGCCTTAAAACTGAAACAAGCAAATTCTCTTGGAAAACAAAGGTTGCTCCAAGGGCTTTATTTTTAAAAAAGCAGGCAAGTGGAAAGAGTTGAAAGGACAAGATGACGGGGTGATGAGGAAAAATAGACTAGAAGGACCTTAAGATCTCTCAAATTTAGCCATTTCACCATATGCTTACATATGGCGCAAAAGGTAGGTAACAATCTTTGAGTTGTTGGCACTACAGAAGTCTTTATGCTTAGCAAGCCTGCTGGCACCAGGGAGGGTGGAAACTGGAAGTTCCCCGGTTACCTTGGGCAGCCAAAATTCCAGCCTCTCCCCATGGGAGTGCACTGCCAGTGGGGTCCTGTGGCAAGGGGTGCAGCGGGCAGCGGGATGGCTGCTCCGGGATATCCGGGAGGGAAGCCTGGGTCGGTGGGGAAGAGAGGGGAGAATTATGCAGCTTAAGCTTCAGCGTGATGCTGGTGATGAGCCTGATTGAAAATTACTGATTTTTTTTTTTTTTTTTTGGACAACAGTCATGTCCATCAGAAAATTCTGCTCTTTGGGCAGTTTTTTTAATGACAATAAAAATCACATTTTTTCATGCAGAATAGACAATTTTGGATGAGAATATTTTGTTTTGTGAATATCCAAGAATAGCACTTCCCTTGAGAAAACATTTTAAACTTGTTTGTGCTAAATCTTTAACTAACCCTCAAGAGTTACCTCTCTCCTTTTTCATTTAACAGTCAGGGGAGACTTAGGGCTCATTCTAATCATTAGTCATTACACAGAAGTGCCTATCAATGAACTTTGTATTTTCCTTCCAGTCAGTGACTATTTATTCCATTGAAGAAATGTATAATAAATACAATTCATAGAAACAGCAGTGATATGTCTGGCAACGCCAGGAAAAAGTCTCACATATCTCATAGCCTTCAAAGAAAGATCTGAACACTCATTGCATATCTGATGCCTACAAGGTACATAGCTATAGCAAATCAATTGAGGGAGACGGCTTTAAATGTTGTCTCTGCACCCATGATGTGTACATACAGATCCATGGTCTCCCCAGCCAGATTTCCCTTTCCCCACAGCCACCGCACAGCTGGCTGAGGATGTTGTTCTGCCAATGTTATCATGCACTTCTTACTTCACCAGCCCTCGTAACTGTCTCCAGTGACAGTTTTCAACTCTTTTTTCTTTGTGTGTGTTTTTTGTTTGTTTGGGGAGTTTATTTGTTGGGGTTTTTTTTGGCATGTGTTGTTCTTGCTCCTCATCTTGTTTTATCTATTGTTTACTTTACTGCTTTGGCTTTTAAGACGCTGTTGTTTTTTCTCAGGTATTTTTAGAATGTCTGTTGTAGTCTGATTAAAAGACATAATTCATGTCTCTGCGTTAGAAGCTTTCTCAGGTCCTTTTAATGACAAAATAGTGCATATCAACAATTTTTGGATGACCACGTCATCATCCCAGGAGAACTGGAATAGAACAAAATGTCTTGGTGAAATGAATTTTCTGGAATTTAATCGCCAGCTGCGTACTGTAGATCCGCAAGGGTGCATATTCTTTTAAGCTACAGAAATTAATTGCATTATTAAGAGCAACTCTGCTTCCAGCTACAGGAATCAGAGCAGTTGACAGGGGCTGCTTGGCCTGTTGTGCTGATGTTTTTGCCAGCCGTAATTTTAATCAAAAGGCAAAGCATAGTTCAGGGACTGAACAATATAAATAAGGAATGGGAAATGAAATTACAACTTCAAAAATATAAGACCACAGACCAGAAATTAGAGAGACAAAGCAATTAAAAAACTTTATTTTGCCTGTGTACATATTGTCTGTAAGTAGCCTGTTTTTTTTTTTTTTTTTGATTTTTTGTTTTTTATTTGAGGGAGCATTGTATTTGTGAGACATGTAATATTGCTCCTGTGACTGGGAAGAGTCTTCACGTGCCCATCCTGCTGCTGATAGTCCTTTCCTAAGCATCCACTGCTGAGATGCCAAGTGCAAGGGACCTTTGGTCACTCCCACCATGGCATTCCTTCTGCAGAAGTCAGCTGTGTCCCTGGTGCAGAACTCTTTTGTAGGCCTGGAGAGCATCCAAGCACACAGTGAGTGAGAAGGCCTAAAAAGGACAGGTGGGGAAAGATGGGGGCTGGAATTACTCATGGAAGTTGCAGAATGCTGTCAGAGCTGCCCTGAGGTAGGGCTGGACAGCATGAGGGGCTGGGGCAGAGCACCTGCAGTACTCGCCCACTCCCTTCAGCACTGGCCAGCACCATCAAGTACTAATTCTAAGAAAAAAAGGAAACCAAATGAGCAGTCTTCTTGAGTTACTCTAAATGACCATGATTAACAAAATATGCACGAAATCTTACTATTCCTTACTATTCCTTCAGAAAAATTCTTAAGTATCAGTGTTTATACTTAAAGTTATGAAGTCACCAGTTATAGGCTGGTTCCAGTTCCAAGAACACATATTTTCCAACCCTAATACTTTTTTTGGTATTGCCCTTTTAAAACCTTGACAACTAGAATAACAACAATGTCATTTGAACTGAGTGACAGCTGGACATAGGGAAGATGGGAGGGAGCGGTGGAGTAGAGGACTCTTAGAAGTGAGTGGAATGTTTTACTGACACTGACATATAGCACAGAGACAACATACAAAAAAAGAATTAAAGAACAAACCTTGAGTATGTCTATTTATATGTCCCACCTCTTGTAATGCAGGAAAAAGCTCTATTTAACAGCAGCGTAAATTGACATCTTGAAGTCAATTACTTTGAAACTGCTGAGTGCTGTGATGCCACAGTGTGCAAAAGACCTTCACCAACCCTTCCTGACAGCTTATCGTTTTACTTTTCGGCAAACATATCTTGTCTTGGAATTACCTAGTGCCTTGTAAATAGAGTTAATATAGAAAGGGTCACATTTTGCCTTTGGTTGAGTACAGTGTTACAATTTCATTAAGAACCAGAGGACAGAAAATAGTGTGCTTTTTTAATATTTAGATGGGTGCACATTTTGCTTTTTATAAATTCAGGGGAGCCAGGGAATAAATTGCTGACAGTGAAGGTCAAGAGCTGAAGCCCTACTGTTCATATATATATATAGTACAAATAATAATGTAACAGTATAGTGTAGTATACTATAATAACATAATATAATAGTATATAATATGATGTAGTATAATATAATACATAAATGCCTTTAAATAATAAAATAAAGCATCTTCCTCTTGACAAGCTGACTACTCACATTTGAATTCAATATACTCACATAAACTTCATTCTCTGTCTATGCCGTCATCCTGAAGTGATCCTAAATCTTACCTCTATTGTTATGAGTGCATCTATATGAGCATGTTGAAATATCCAAGAAGAGATATTAGTGCCCAGATCGGGACAGCTTGTCCTACCTTCTCATCTTCTTGTCATGAACTCCACTGGGACTGTGCTGGCTGGAACTTTAGTGAAAGACACTTGAAGGAGGGGAATATCTAGTGAACGTGCAGTAGGATATAGATGGATTAAGCATTATTGCTCCTGTGAATGCGACGGAACCTTTTTAGCAATTTTCAGTTGCATCCCATATCTCACTCAATATCTGTGGAAGTGCAGTGATTTCAATTACAGTGTGAAGTACTGCTGTCTCAGATGCAATGGATAGGATTTTTACTTCTAATATTTAAAATATCTTTTTTCTTTTAGCATATGTAAGAAATTAACGTTGGTATAAAAATAATCCTTTGTTTTGAAGTAATGAGCAAAGAGTCCAGCTGAAGTCAGAGTGACCTCTCAACGTGGCTAGCATCTCCCACATGCAATCCATGGGCATTGCCTTGGATCCCTAGCAGTCACTCTTGGAGACGAGGCACTGGGGTAAGAGTCACCCCCTCCAGACCTGCAGCGGTTGAGATTCCTTTATGGTGTGTCCTCTTCATTTTTTTGTGGAGAATGCTCAGACAATGAACTAATTGTATAGCTTGAGAGAAGCAACATTAATTTGATAAATCTGACTTCCAAAGAATAAAGCTGTAAGTTCATTTTTAACCATGCTTGTTTTCTATTGTCAGTCAGTCATGTTGCAGGAGCCACCCTTACATTTCTAAACTATAATTGATCTTATAGGAAGACCTGTATTACAGCCATATTTATTTGTGTATTATGGAGAAATAGTAAATAACTCAGTAGTTAGTAAAGACAGTCTAATTAAGGCAGTAGGTAGAAACATCTGTTATTGTAAAGTGCAAATTCATGAACAAGTCCTGGGCATGCCCAGGATGCATAGCAAGGTGATGTACGGATCTACTGTGTGGAAATTGCTAGAAACAAATGAATTTAGACAGTGTCTTCAAAGTGTGCTCCTATGTGTCATGTTCGGCTGCTTGGATGCGGTAACTTGAACTCTGTGGTTAGCCTCCTTGGACTTCTGTGATATCACAAGCATATAATTAGCACTGAAGCAGGCCAGAGCAGTAATTTTTCATGTCATTCATATCCATCCTAATAGCTTCTCAGTTTCCATTAGGGTGTATGGTTCAGAGTCCCTGATCGGAAAGGCTCAGTGTACTGACTGGCTGTGTTTAAGTACGGTGCTCGGCGATGATACAGGAATAGTGGTCATGTGCCAGGGAACTGATGTGATCAAAGGCAACAGAACAGGTTCAGTTTTGGAAACTGCTAGACTCCCAGTCTGTGTAGTGTCCACAAACTGGAGAGATGGTAAAGTGAATTGCAATTTCTCTCATTAGTGCAATATAACAAGCAAAATACAAAACAAGCAGGATACATCAGTACTTAAGGTTGCTTTCAAGGAATAAGAAGAAACTTAGCCATACTGGATCTTTAGGCATTGTCCACCTTGACTTTGTTATTACAATATAGTGGCTCAAACTGAAAACATGCAAAGATTGATCTTGTTATCTGAGAGCCTACAATACCGATAGAATATCTAGTGCTGTAATGCGTGAAGGTTCTTTTCACATTGGAAATACCTCTTGTAGCTATGTGACTATGTGGATCCCAAGATAAAGGGAAACTTTGTGCTAATTACTGAGTATTTACATTAGCAATGCCAACTCATGCACTGCAAAAGTGAGTTCAGAGTCTAAAAAAATCATGTAAGGAATTCAAAAGCAGAGAATAAAAAAGAGAATAGTGTGGGTTTTTTTCCTTTTTTTTTTCCTTGCCTTTTTTGGAAACTGAGGTTGTAAGGCTCCTTGTATTTTCAAACTTTTCACCACAAACAAGTAGCCTAGAAACTTTATTTTCAACACATAATTACACAACAGGGGCCTTAAGGATGTACTCTGCAACTTGCAAGAAAATAACCAGATTTGGCACCACAGTCAAGGCAGACCCATACATCATTATTCCAAGGAAGCACAGAACTGCTTGTGTTAATAACATCCAAAACCCAGCTATATTACTTTTAGTTGCCTTTTAAATGTCACAGGATGGAGCAGAAAGGAGGTGGGATAAGGAGACAAGACAGCTGTGAAGCCATTTTTCTAAAAGCTAGTCTGCTGCCAAGCAGGGGAACTGCCCAGCATTCATTGTCTGGGTTGGGCTGCAGGGTGCTGGGATGTGCCAGGCAGGGTGGGAGTATGGACAGAAGGATGCTGAAAAACACTCATGAAGTATTCAGGTGGGCACTTTGAAGAAATGAAATTAAAGCTCATCTTCAAAATATGTCTGGTAACGAATGACATTTTCATAGGCTTACAAAGGCTGTCAAGTAAACCCATAACTGTTATTTCCTATATATGGTTCCTACAGTGCAAGTGAAATACAGGTTCTTAATAACATACGAATTCTGCTTTGCTGCTCAGTGGGTTTTGATTCTATCATCACTTACAATTCCTTATTCTTAGTTTGTTTAAATACATCTCCCGCGTCTGCCAAATCTGCCCGTTTCTCCTGGGGAGCATCTTAGCAGTTCAAAGCCCCTTCTCTGCAGCCAGCTCTTCTGCTCATGGGTTCTTGTGGCAATGCTTTATGCTCTGTCTTATGCTGAGCAAACACAAGGTAGGATTCTGTCCAAAGGAGGCTTTATTTGGATTCTTGGAGCAAATATGACTTCCTCAATCTTAAGTTTTCTAAAGAGAAAAGGAGGGTCCAATTCCCCATGCAGTTCTGCAACAGCACTCACATTGTATTTTCCTTCCGGCCCTTTCACTGGAAAGGCACAGAAAGTGCACTCCTATAAAGTGATGTAAAAGCTGAATGTACACAGCTAAGGTAAGGGAAAGAAAGTAAAGTTTATACCTAATTTTGCTGAGGGATCATTCCTGGGGGAAATAAATGAGAAAAGTAACAGATATTAGATTTACAACTGATGCTGTCTTTAATTGATTTTCTCCCAGGAGATTTTCAATTACATCTCAACTCATGCAAACTTCTAGCATCTGCAGTATCCAATGGCAAGGAATTCCAGCTCACAGTATGAGGAAGTACAGTTATTTAGAATTTTTTCTCTGCTAACTTTACTAGACACTTCCCCATTCTTGTTTTGGAAGATAAGTATGTGATCATTCTTGCTTTGCTCCATCCACGCCACTCATGGTGACCAACTCCTTGTAGCACAGTCCTTGAGCCTTTCCAGGTGGAAGGCTCCTGATCTTTGTAAGTGTTCTTTCTGCAGAAGTGGACACATAACTTTCATCAACTGTCTTGCCAAAGGGGCAGGAGGGGGATTGCATAAGAAGATTTAGTCGATAACAAAATCCTGGCCAAGGGAACGGTTCTGAGTTTCTGTGCAAAAATCCTTACACTTGATCCTTCGATATAAAAAACTTCAGTTTAAAGCTGCGCTAGTTCAGGGTCATTGTTCTTATTTTGTTTTACTTGTTGAGAAATAACTGGCAAAAGTGACAACTACTATCAGAAAAAAAAGTCTGCTAAAATGTGCAGTCCTCAATCTACTTTAGAAATCAATTCTGGTGGAATATTTGCAGAAAAAAAAAATCAATCCAAATGTAATGATTTCATAAAGTTAAATACCCTGGGGATTTCATACGTGAGTGCCAACTGAGCCTTAGCTATGCTATGCTCTGGTGATGCTAACAAAAATTACTGAGGAGAAAATACCGATGTAACTTATTAATTCTTCTATGAATCTTGAGCATAATTTAAAAATACATCCAGATTTGCAAAGTGAAGCTGCATTTTATACGGCTAGAAATTTTTTTTTTCATTACATTTTTTGCCAGTAGTCATTTCACTGTTCAGGTGGCTTTAGAAATTTCAGATATCTTTTTCCAATTATTAATTACTAATAATATTTTGCTGAAAAAATGCTTACAGCCTTGAAACTAACTGCACTGATATAAATAAACTGTATTCAAAGAAGATGCGAAAGAAAACCAGATGAATGAAATAACACCACTGCTAAGCATTACATTTTTGATTTCACAGCAAATTATTAGCTCTTCTAATTCCTATTTTTTAAAATAATGCCGAGTGCTTTTTCCACTCTGAGTCTAGTGCACTGATCGTTCACATTTATAGTGTTCATAAACTATTTTCAAATAGTTATTCCTTTGCTTTACTTTCATTCTGCCATGGCAAAAACCCAATGCCTTATCTAGTGCTAGAACACTTATTGATGTGGGTTCTTTGCTCCTAAAACTAGGTCATTTGCAATTAAAATAAGTCAAAAAAGAGTTAAATGTTTTGGGATCACATGAGTTTGTCTTTTTTTTATTCACTGTTTTCAGATGAATCAGTGCTGGAGCTGTAAGGCCAGGAACTTGCAGGGCTGTGTGCTGCAGAACAGCTGGGGCCATATGTTGCCCTTTCCCTTTGCTGATCCAGCAGCTCATTGACAACTTGTGAACGTGCAGTACCAAGTACTACTCTCAGTTCATTAATCGGTTTCTTTCAGCATTTCCTCCGTCAGTTTTGTATCTCTAGAAAACATAGCCTGCCTGGCATGTCTTGTTTTTCAATGCTTTACCAACATGCTTCAAGCCTAAGTCAGTGATTTATGAAACCATCCTCTATTTAAAGTAGAGTAAGTGATCAAAATATAAAACAGGAAGCATCTCAGTTGACATGGAAACTTGCTCAGGCTAGAAACTAGTATTTTCCACCATATCTTTCAAAAATCATAAATATCTAGTGTCATGAGCAGTAAATACTCAAGTGCTGCTCTTGAGAAAGCATCCGGCATTTTTCTTTCTTATGAAGAGCGTTCTGAACGTTTGGAGCTCAATCCTCCCTTGGTGGCTGGGAAGGGATTTTCTGCTGTTAAAGTCAGCTTGATCTTTAAGGAGCCCTAGCACTGCTTTGCTGAATGTGTCTTCTGCTGTAGTCATGGAAATACATAAAAATTGCAAATTGCAGTTACAGTATGTTTTCTAAGCAAAAACCAGAACTAGCAATTTTTATTGGATTTATGACGAGCTAAAGAGCGTTTATGAACTTTAATTAAAAAGCAAGAACAGAAAACTAGTATTGTGAAGACTGACAGTATTTATGCACCAGTTTTCCCTGTAAATTTAACAAGGAGTCAGAAATATGGTCCATCATTTGATATTTAGGAACTGCTTGTGCTAAACGCGCTTTGACACACAGATGAAAACCCTGCTATTTACTGGCTCTTTACAAAGGCACTAATAAATGTAGTTTTCCCAATTACATGCTCAAAGCACCACCAGTAATGTTTCCCAGATCATCGAAGCAGTGACTCCAACATGCCTTTTACCACATTTCTAGGCCATTTTTCAGTGCGATTTCCTCATGTCGGCTGAACTGTAGAAGGTTCCATGACCTTGAATGGGATGTGTGATGCACTGAGCTACGCCTTCTGTTCCTTGGCAGTGTGAAGGGGCAAAAGTGTGGATTTCTACTCCTTCTGTTTTCAAAGCAGTCTCCTCTACCTTGCCTGGAGTCACAAACCTGTTTCTGTTAGACCCCAAGGGGACACTAGACAAGAGTAATTTTGTGAAATACTAGCTCACCCGAACTGAGGTGCCGAATCTAAAAGAAATATTCTGCATTTAAATATTGGATGCTGGAACTAATCAAATCCCAGTCTAATTCTACACATTTCCACTTCTTTGATTTCCTAACCCATATACAGCAATATTGACCAATCACCCTCTTGAAATGTGCTGACTGGCTTTGCATGATTGCCAGCGTGCAGGGTCCACACTGGCCTAGCTGCGCAGTCCCCCTGTGCCTTAGGTACAAACAAGCAATTTTCCTATCAGGAGCACAGAACACAGGAAAATGATCTACAGAAGCAGAGCAAAGGTAGAAGAATAAATCAACTTTAACTAAAGCCTGTGCTTCCTGGCAAAGAATAACAATGAGAATGTTCCAGAGTACTGCCCTAAAACAATCAATGAGAGAGAGAACACATTCTGAAGGCAAAAAGTTGCTGTGTGAGCATGAACTGAATTACACATCAACTTAATCTGGTTGTACCCTGAACTGTTGACAAAATCGCAGGGGAAAATACTTAACTGTGACCACTTTCCATGAAAATGCCTTGGAAATTAAACATTATGAAATATTTATTGTGGCCCTTATCAATTTGCACACATCCCAAAGAAACCTCTGTTACCTCATTATGGCCATTTGTAATAACAAATATTTCACCTCTTCACCCTCCTCCACTCCCCCAGGATGGAAGAGCTCTTTTCTGTGTCACTGACTGGCTTTGTTTTTTTGGAAGGTGTCACAAAAAATGCATTGTCAGGCATGGGGTAAGAGAAATAGATGTGTGTGACTGCTGAAAGGTAGAGATTCCAAGCATCTTTCCGACATATTTAATATAGATTGCTTCATAGGCTGCTCATTCAATGGTTATAGTCAAGATAAATCTGAAAATCAGGGAATATTAACTCTTCTTAATTTAAACAGATGTTCACTGAATATGAATTGGGAAAGCCTGTGGAGGGATACTGCTATCTTTACGGGATAGTAAAATAAAATAAGCTACTATCGAGTAAACAACTGCACGCTAGGAATTTCAGGATGTCTGATGATGTTTGTGTCATTATCCCTAGGCTTTCACCATTCAGTTAAATACTCATGAAAGGAAATGTAAGGAGTTTTCCATATCGTCCATTACCATGTGCTTCCATCTGGATCAGCACTGAATTGAAAACAAGATTGTTGTGTCATGGTTTTTGACAAAGAAAGCATATTGTGCACATACTGTTCTGGTTATCTAATGGAAAAAGTTTGGAGTTGATGGGTTGTTTTATTCCCCACAGCCCATACAGCTGTCTCAGAATTTTAGTGCTATTATTTAGTGCTGTTAGATACTACACCCAAAGTTTTGACTTATTAATAAACTTGATATGAATAAAGATAGCATCATACTAAAAACAAATTATACAAGTTTGAGAAAGCAACTAATCCTCATGCTTCACAGTATGAATTATGTCTTGGGAAGAACACAGTTGTTAATTTTAAGATTTCTTGCACCTTTCTCTATAGTAACATTTGAATTTTATCAGCTCACATATTACTAAAAATATTTTTAAAACTAAGCATTTTCCCTCACCACTTATTGGATCGCTCTGTCAGATAGTATGTGTTATCTTCAAACTAAAAGCTAAGAGGAGGCTTAGAGCCCATGATTCACACTTTATATTGTAACAGAAAATTTAGATAGAGCTTTGCCAATGATTTCAGAATGACTTGTGTAACTGTTGGCTCAAATAAAATGTTTCTCCCCCCTCTCCAATTGCATAATAAATAAAAGATCAAGAAGTGAAGAAATGCAAATAATGTTATTGGTGAGAGTGATGAGACCCTGAAACAACTTCTGAGAGATCTGGTGTTTTCTTCGTCTCAAAAGGCTATTAGTTACACAGTGATGTCTGCCCATAGTACAGTCTTAGTCTTAAATGCAGCACCAGTTCTGTTGAGCTCTGTCCAGGAGTTGCTGGATAAATTGTAATGACCTTGGCTGGGCTGGCATTTGAGTGTATGATCTGAACAGTCTTTCCCATTTTTAACATTTCTGAAGTGATAGGTACCCATAGGAGGTTTACATATTAACAAAATTGCACTGGAGATGTTTCTCAACTAGTGACATGTGACCCTTAAATGGTGGAATAAAAGGTGGAACAGGGAGGAACTATGAATTGTTTCATTCTAAAGCAGAAAAATCTCATCCTCCTCCATCCTCCCACTGCCTCTTTCAAGGTTAAGTATTTTCTGTAACCCTCTAAAATCAAGCACAAAAATAAATGCTGCTGCTTTATCACTTTTATTGGTTGTACATGAGCTTATTATTTCTTTTATAGCAAAGATTAGGACACAGAAAACTTGACTGTGGAAAAGTCGAGCCAATGGAAGAGATGCACAAATATTGCCTTAGAGGAAAGCCCCTAAGAAAATAACTGGGACAAAAGCCAGAATCTTTGCATTCTTCTGGGCATATTTGTTCACAGTCTTAATTTAATTAAATGTAATGGTATTCATGAATGATTCTAGTGCTTTTGTGTCTGCTCTCTCAATCAGATAAGCCTTCCCCTTATCTATAGTCCTATTTGAAAGCAATATTCTAAATAATTTTCTAAAATAAATACACTTAATATATATATCATTTACTCCACATCCCTGCTGTCTAACAAAGTAAAAAATATAACTGAAGTAGAAATAATCTTGCCTCTTGTTGTAAGCATTTATTTTCCTTCTCTTCTAAGGAAGGTTTTTATTTGGCTTGTCTTCGTAAATCTTCCCATTTGCTCTTCAGATTAACCTTGCTGGTTTTCAGCTCAGGGGATCATAAAGTAACTTGTCTGTTGTACCTGGAGCTGGAAGCACCTGCCAGTTTAGAGGTACTGCAGAGAACTGTCCCTTTGTTTAACATCAGCATCAAGGATTGAGTAGGCTGCATAATATGAAATTATTTGTATGCTCAAACGGAATAAGCTTTATTTGGAATTTCTTCTGTTAAGCGGTTCGCTAATTTGCATATCAGTATTACATTAATTAAAAGAAGATTGTTGCCCACTAAACCTGCCATTAAGTGTTCACTTGGGTCATCTAACAGATATCTACCTTTCCCAGGTCTCCTAGCACAAGACACATCTGGAGTATGCAGCACAGTTTGGAAAGAGTGAATAAAGCTTGAGACACTGATTGCCAAGGTGAGTGAGGCACAGCTGTCAGTTCAGCTTCCTACATCTGCTTGCCAAGGTGTACTAGCACCTGAGCTTCTCCTTGTCTGTAGTTACAATTTCAGCACTGTTACACTCTTATAGAAGCATTGTATTTTCTCTGTTACTGAACTGTGCACATGCATGCAACTCCAGATAATTGTCATTTACATTAGAACTTTTTGCCTTGTGAGAGAGGGGAATGTACATCCTTGGAGACATTCACACCTTGAGCAGGCATGGCCCTGAACATGTTCTGATCTTGAAGCCAGATCTAATGTTGAGGCTGGTCCTGCTTTGAGCTGGGGTGAGCTGGTGGTGTTGGGGGTGGCAAGGTTGAACCAGAGATGTGCAGAGTAGTGATTCAGAGTAGTGATGGCACTCCTGTATTTGTTCTGGGCACAAGATTCACAATTGGTTGCATTTACCAAATAACAGATGAACTGTTTCTGAACTGTATCTGAATACCAAAGAGTTCTCCCACTCTTTACAACTTTGCACTTTCTATGTTATTAGTTATTAGTAGATATAACTTGTTTATACATTCTGACTTCGAGGAAATGTGTGACAACAAACAGCCCACTGCTCTCCCCTGCCCTTGTCCTCAGATGCCTTTGCTCACACTAGAAATATTTCCTTTTCCCTTTAACACAGAAGTTTTTCATCCATCACTACTGCCACTGGAAGAATTTCCCCCTCCCGCTCTCAGAGCAATTTTGAGCATTAGCGTTTGACTGTTATAAAATGTTTTGGATAGAAGTAAAATATGTCCTGCTGTTCTTCAGATGCTTCAAATGTTTCTGCAGAAATTATGTATTAATTTGCATATAGAGAAAGGCCAGAAATAATTTTTATGTTGGAATTAGTAGTGTGCATGTGTGCATGTCCATTTAATTTGAAATATTATATTAAACAAAACAGAAGCACTTTAAAGTTGATTATAGCAATATGTGACAATTAAGGAAGGAAATTTTCTATCTTTCATTGCTCTGACAAGTGATTTTATTGATTGCATTTTTCTTAATCTACATCTTTAAAATTGTAATGCTCTACAAGAACTTAGTTTCTTCATTTAATGTGATTCTTAAAAATTAACAGTTGATCTGATTGCTTATGATGGCTTTTAAACATAGACAAATACATTCTCTAAATTTGCAAACATTTCCTAGCTATTTTCAGGGGCATTTGCTAGTTAAGTAGTTAAAAATTGTTTGAAAGGACTAAGAAATGGACAGGGACATAGCTGGTAAAACTCAAGTGTCACTGGGAGCATGGCACTGTACTTTGCTGATGTTACTGTCTCTGAGGCAACAAGAGTAGCTATGAATAATGATTGGGCCGGAGTCCCATCCACAATAGGATGAACATTATAAATAGATACAATGTTTTTTAAAGTATCACTCTTTTTTTTTTCTGCTTTTTTTTCCTTTTTTTTCTGAAATAAAAGTAATATTCTGAACTGAAGTTCACATCTCAAACTTCTGAATTCTGTAATTTTTTGATGGACAGTGCTGTAGACTCCACTGGGTAAAAAACGTCGCCACTCAAAGATGCGTTATCAGAAATATTAATTTCATCTTCCAACCAGTGAGATGGAATAAAATGTAAATAGACTAGGTCCTTTGTTGTACAGCAATGTGGAAAATCCCATCTTCTTGGTCTTTGTTGTTTAGCTCTCCATTTGCACAGTCCCTTGGCGTGAGAGCAATGCAGCATCCAGAGGGAACTCTGCAGCCCACTTGGGAAATCTCCTCTGTTCCTCAGAAGTGTGCTGCCTCTGCTTTGTTGAGATCTATGCTCAGCACAGAGAAATTACAGCCATGGCTTTTGGCTTTTCTTCTGCCATCTATCACAAGTTCCTGGGTGGTCCAGTTCAGTAAGTGCATCCATCTGTAAAATAACCATTCTGGTAGAAACAAACTGCAATGCTTGAAAATAATGTTCTCTTCCATAGAGATTGTTTCAAAATCAGCAGCTTTAGTGTTTCCTACTGCCTTCCTCTGTTGCCTTCTTTCTGCTGGAAGAGAGTGTTGCAATAACAAAAGCTGCAACGGGAGACTTATGCCATACTCATCTCTTGCACTTCAGATGAGTTTTATGAAGATCCAGGGTCTTCAGCTGTGTTCACTGTCAGGGCTTTGCTGTGGAGAGAGTAAGGAAATAGTCCTCACTCCATGAGCACTTCCTAGAGCAGCTCATGCTCCCTCCTCACTGCAGAGAACTGCAGGGATATGAAGTTCAGTGCTGCCTGCCTCCATCCCATGGCTGCCCGCAGTGAAAGCCCTGGCTGATGCCCGCTGGCTGAAGCTATGTGAGGCAAAGTTGAGGCTGAGATGCAATACCTCCCTTTTCTCCAGCCTGATTTGTCTGTCACCCTTATTCTAAATTTAACCTACACGTTTACGAAATGCAAAGGGAAGAATTAGAAATGCTGGTTAGTTAAATTAAGCAATGGAACATCTTGTGTTTATTTTTGGTTTGAAAAAGTGGATTTTCTTTTCCATATGCTGAAGTTCTGCTTTCAGAGCCCTGCTGGTAATGTGCATGTTTTCGAAAACTTTGTGAACAAGTAAATGTTATCCATGCATAGATTGACCTTTGGCTTAGCTTCTGACCCTTTCATGGTTATTTTTGGCAAGAAAGTTCCGTAGAATAATAAGCAGTGGGACTGAAGTGTAGTCTGTGGGCAGATGGGATAGAGGAGAGCCATGCTCTGGGCTGATAAGGCTCTGTCAGAAGGCTTTCCCCAAGGGAGGCCTTTCTCATCTCCAGGCTGCACTTTGCTGTCTGTCACCTCCTGTGAGCTGAACCCAAGAGGGAGCTCTGCAGCACCTTTGAACCTCTGCCTGTCAAAGGCAGCAGGCTCTCAGTTTTTCTTGTAGTTTTCTCCAAGAGTGACACCTGCCAGATTCAGAAGGCAATGACGTGCTGCTTTTCAGCATCCCAGAACTTTGTTCAGTGCGTCTGAGCCAAAACATATATTTACTTAGAATCACAGATGCCTCCTATCTTAATTTAATAGCTATTTCAGCCCACAATGAAGTCTGTTGTCCCAGAAGACCTGGAAATAAGTTCTGTGAGATTTTTGTTAGGAATAGCACGGTACAGAGAAGTATCTAATGAACACAGCTGATCTTTGGCCTGTGTAATTTTCTGTCTCTGAGAGAATAATATCAGTACATAAACACTGTATGTTGGACTCCTTGCCTGCTGCAAATGCCCTCTTTAAGAATTCATCATGAGCTTCCTGTACTAGAGGGATGTTGGAAGCAAATGTTTATGATAGAACACATCTCTTCTAACTGGAGATACCTTAGCACTGAGCAACTTGTCCAGGTTATCCTTACTGAGAATGCAGCAGCTTTATTCCTCTCCTCCTAGAATAGAAGTCTAAAATATTGGATGAATTGCCCTTTAGGAATGCCAGTTTATTCCTGCTGTTAGTGACGGCAGTCTAGACAGCTAGCCCAGATGCTGATATTTGTTAGCTTCAAGTACAGATCAGATGAAGGGGCTTACTGCAGAGATATACCAGTTGTTACTGGTGGGACAAGACATCCAAGAATTCAGCTTCTTTCAGTTCAGAAGTCAGCCCTGTAGGATTTTTTTCCCTGAAAGACCTGAAATACAGAATCTTCTCAATTTTCAAAAAAGCAGCTCTTCCATTAATGCTCCTATTTAATGCTGTATCTAAAACTGTCAACCCACAATTCAGTAAATTTCTTTGAAAACTGTGTTGTGAAGATGCTTTTCAGTATAATGACAGTGCATTTTCTTTATCGTATTATTTTAATTAGAATTTTTATTCAGTGCAATTTTTGATGTTAACCCCGTAACTCTTCTGACAAAGTAATGACTGATCTACAGTGTTTTCTTCAGCTCTTCACTGCGTTATTAGTAAGTAAAGCTGCATACTTTCACTCATCAATACAAGAAACATTTTGTATATTGGCTAACAAGGCCTGTCAGCTGTACAGAAATAGCCATGCAGTTGCTGAGAATGTGTTTAAAGAAAAATTAATTCTGGATAAAATGCAGGTTTAAATCCTGCGTCTTTAAGTCCTTGCCATCTTACCTGGTGCAGCACTCTGCAAATATCACCCATTAATGACAGATCTTTGGGCTTCTGCACTATTTCCATCGTTCTTTATCTTGGGACTTATATATTTTTATTTTAATTTTGTTAGAAAAATCTGATGTCCAGAGCTTGTTGAAGGAATGGAGGTGATAAATATTCCTCCTTGTCTCCTAACATTGATGTATCTGCTTCTGATGGATTTATAGGAGAGGTGAGGGAAAGGGAAAGTATAATAATGCTATCCAAATAAGTTTTTAATATAGTTTTATGATTCTGCATTAGCATCTATATAATGAGACTTGTGAAATAATCTGTTACATTCCCAGTGTGTAACTCCTGAAAGCCACAGGTTTCTGCCACTTTGAAAGTTAAAAAATCAAGGTTAGGTCATGCTACTCATTAACCAGTATCCAAACCTGCAAACAGTTCTGCAGATTTCGAAATAGTAATGTCTTTTGTGGGGTGCTATTGAAATGATCAGGAAAGGTTTTATACAGCCAAATGCTCACAATGATTTCACTAGAAAAGAAAAAGAAAAGAAAAAGGTGGTGAACTTTTCTGGGTAATTTCCACTTGTTGTCCATACAATACTGAAAACATTTCCTGTTAATAGCAATTCTCGTGACAGATTCTGAAATCAAAATGTCAAAATTCAGTCTCTGCTGAAAGGAAATCCCCAGCCCTTTTGCAAGTTTCTCTGCCCATGCCTATGTGAAGGACGGATATTTTGGGATTCATGGAGTGGGGCAGTACAGATTCAAGTGCACTTCACTTTGATGATGAATGTGAGAGCTTCCCACAGAGGGCGTTTGTTTGTGCCCTTCCCATCCCACACATTCTACATCCATCATCACCAGTACCTAACCCATAGCACACCACAGAGTACAGTGTTTTTCTCTGTCAGCCTCAGTTTCAAATGTATTTCCTGTGAGCAAGCCTGGAAGATCTCCCAGGATGTTCTCTGCAAACTCTGTCGGTATTTACTGCTTGTAGGGGTCTGAGGGCAACTCAGCATGCTTGGGAATGGCGAGCAATGGGTCGCATGCAGTGGACCTCGGGCCAGAAACACTCATCTGTCGCAAGGGTAATGCTTGAGGGGGCATGGTTTTACCATATGCCTAGCAGCTGTTGATTTATTCTTGTAACTTGGGATTTATAGTGAATAATCCTCTCTGTTAACCTAATACCAATACTGAGACTGGTGTGAAAGCAGAAAGAAACAAGAAAAATCGTGGGCCCTTCTTGAATGACGTTTCTGCTCTTACCCGCTTTTCATCCATTGGTTTCCAAGCAATTAAAAACATAGGCCAGTATTACAACTTCCATCTCTACGCCTTCCACTGGCAAAACAGTGATGTGTGTAGAAGCAAAGAAAACGAAGTCTCTTGAGTCCCAGGCAGCTACCATATCTGTGACAGCACTGTAAAAAGGTCTTATTAGTGAACATCTAATCTGTTTTCTCAGTGTTTGGTAGTACATGCAGATTCTTTTTTGCTGGCTTGTTTTAGACACAGATGTCACTTTAAATTAGAGTAAATAAGAGCAAAGCAGTAGAGTTCCCATATAAAGAAAAAAAATAAAAGGGCATTGTTTAATCTTTAAAACTGTTCCCTTCTCCCCTCCTTCATCTCTCCTGAACTTAAAATATCCAGCTATAATTAAATATCCTCCTTTTAAATTAGGGAACTGTATCCACAGGATTGTAGAGGGCAAGAGGCAAAGACAGGATGAGAGAGTGCAGTTTTCACCGAGCCGTGCAGTGGGAACCACGATACTGCCTCTGTTCCAGTCTCTTTACACAGTTTCCCACCAGGATACTGAGCTATTTGTACACACCCTGCTGTGCAACTAGGCTATATGCTAAACTCATTTTACGTATAATTTATACTATATTGCACTTAAAAACACATAAATGCAATCAGGTCTTCCTTATTTTGGACCTTCTTTAATGCTCCATATTCACCATCCACCTCCTTCTTTGTCTTCCCTAAATTCTCTGCTCTTTCTTTTTAGTTTTTAAACTAAAAGAAGGGAGATTTATGTTAGATGTTAGGTGGCAATTCTTTACTCGGAGTGTGGTGAGGCACATGGTGCCCAGAGAAGTTGTGGATGCCCCATCCCTGGAGGTGTTCAAGGCCAGGTTGGACGGGGCCCTGGGCAACCCGATCCTAGTGGCTGGCAACCCTGCCTATGGCAGGGTAGTTGGATCTGTATAATCTTGAAGGTCCATACCAACCCAAGCCATTCTATGATTCTATGATTCCCCGTGCAAAAAGAATAATTGGATGGGGGTAAGCGGATGATTACAGCAACCCAGCAAAACCTTCTCCTGCTCTCCACCAGATCCCAGCCTTTCTGTCTGGCTTTCTGAACAAGAAGAAACTAAGCAATACTAACAAGCATATGGTGGTAGGATTCAGCAATCCTTCTGATGTGCCATAAGAAACAGCAACTGCCTTCTGTTCTCCTTGCTTCCCTCACAAGGGCAAAAAAGGAGATCTGCATGAGGTCCTGCAGCAGTAGAACTGCTGGACTTCCAGGTCTGTGCTTCACAGCTGCCTCACAGCATAACAGCATTCAGGCTTCAGAGCCTTTTGGCTGTGGCTGCGTTTCTGTGCAGTTATGAAAAACAGTCTGTGAGATATCTGCAAATGTACAAATATAACTGCATACATAAATTTCCATGTGTGCAAACAAGCAAATAAACTAGATGGGTGAAAATAATCATGACCTGGTACAGAAAATTTATTTTGACTTGTTCAGAAATGAGTACCATGATGCTGACGTTGCACAAGGCAAGTGATAGAGTGGTTGGTTGGTTGTTTTTTTTTTAATTTTTCTTCAAGAATTCTTTTCTTTATAGGAAGAGGTTGAGAAACATTCTCTTTGGGCAGGCTTTGAAGAATTCTAGCTTCTGAGGCATACCCAAGAGTCCTGTTGGTACTTGACGGCACAGCCTTTGTTTGAGAAAGTGTCCTAATTTCAGAGCGCACCAAAACAATGCTATCATTAATAAAATAAATAAGTACATAAGTTCTTGGGACTCTCAGCTAGCATAATATAGTGGTGTTAAAAGGACACAAAGAGTAATCTGAGACAGAAAACCTGCTGCTGTTTTTTATTAATTCTGGATCTTCTCTCTTTTCCTTGCTATTTGTACGTAAAAAAAAAAAAGCTTGTAATTTGAGAATAGTGACATCAATTAACAGTTTAATTAGAGTTGCAAAGAAATGGTGTAATTGGAAAGGCTACAGTCCAATGATATGCAAATTAATAAGTTTCATTTCAAATTAATTCTAACTAGCAAGATGTTGGGTAGCAGATTTTTTTTCAGCATGACAAGGTCTCTAAATACAAAATGTATACAAATCTCTGATGGAAGAGGAAAATAAAGTGACAAATAAATATAGTGGTGTAGAAACCAGAGTTACTGCAATGAAATCAAAAGTTAGTGCTCATTTACAAAGTGTAGCTCAGAGCACACTTGGCCCCGATGTGCTTTCCTCCTTGGCCATCTATGTATCACTTGCTTTGAAGCCCTTTGATGGAACAGGAGGTGGACTGAAGTGGTAGTTCGTAATTCATGTAGTATGACAACAAGACAAAATTGAAGCAGCATGCGTTTCTCTCGCTGTAGAGAGAGATAAATCTCCTTCCAAGGAGATATCTGTGGGGAGCATACAGAGTAGTGAATGGTCTGCAAAACTAAATCCTGATAGTATAACCTGGAGAAAGATTGAAGCTTGAGATCAAGTTCTTTTAACTAAAACAATTCTACAGATCCCAAGCTGGATGGCTTTCCTCGGCAGAAGATACTTAATGTGTCCAGTGCAGGATCATATTCCAGAATCAGGTGTTTATTATTTACTTTTGATAGTGTTTATTTCCTAGGTATCCAAATTTTATAATCTAAAATACTGAGGAATGCTGAAGAGGCAGAATCATTCCTGTTAGACATTTCAGTTTATAAGGCACAGAACTCTGCCAGATCACAAAGACCAAACTGAAGACGTATTTCACACACCTTTGTAAGCTGGAGGCTACTGAATGTAGCAGTCTGATAAGAGGAACCAGATGCAAATGAGGCTCAGCCTCTGAAGAACAGTCCTCCATTCACACTGGAAAACTGAGCTGCAGATACAGAAGGCAAAGTGCTGGTATTCCCCAGTGACAGGAACCCCACCGATGCTACAAATCCTAGATGTTTTGGTAACACCTTATTTTATTTGGTAACACCTGGAAAAAAACACTGAATAAAGTTCAGGTTTACGTTTCCCAGCTGTGTTAAGGATGGCCACAGAAAAATGGATGCTGAGATCGATTCTTCCACCAACTAGAAAATTTTACGAGATAACTTAGTGGATACAAAATCTTCTGAAACATTAGCAAATATCTTAATTTCTTTGCCTTGCCTTTCTAGAATTACAAGGAAATTAATTACAAAAATGCTTTTAAAGACATGATATTTTATCTTAAAATGATATTATTTTGGGTAACTTTGGCCATATACATGAATATATTGCACCATGTATATTGCACTTCTACATGAAAGCATAGTCCTACAATCATAATACTTAAATTGTTTTCCAGGGAGGATATGTGATTTTAGAGCACGGAAGAAGAATGATAAAAACCCTCAATAGGCCCCATTAAGAGATTAAAAAAAAAAAAGAAAGGGCAGAAGCATAGACTGTAGAAAAGTGTATGGTCAGCAACTATGATGAAGACAGGGATAGGCTGGCTCTTCTAGCTGTGTTTTAATCATGATGTCTTTACCTGGACATCGGGGCTTGGAGGCAGCAAAGCCTGAGGCACAGACTTCGCAAAAGTGCCCAACATTGGCCTAGCTATTGCTTTGATCCCCTTCCACCTGGGGAAAATCTGGACAGAAACAGAGGGGATGTTGCAGCTCTGCACTTTCCACTGTATAGTGATTATCTTGGTCTCTCTCCTCAAGCTTGCATCAATTGCCTTCTCTTGGCTGAAAACCCATTCATCATTTTATAACTGTGAAATCGATGAATCTCAATATAAAACCTTATGAGCTTTAAATGGTCCAGAATTAGCATGCGTGGTGGAAAGAGTCCAATCAATCAATCAACAAAAATTAATCTGTCTTGTAAAGAATGGCCTTCAGATCAATTCCCTTCGTGAGCTGAGCCACAGTATTGACTGAACTGTGGGAACAGATGATGAACCGAAAAATTCTGCAAATTAAATGATTTAAGTTAGTACCGCAAATATTAAATCAATCCCAGGTGATGTGTTCTTGTGTTTATCCTAAAATTAAATCTGGACAGCTGTTGAACAGTGTTATTTTTCATAGATTTGTAGTTTTCTGGGCCAGATTTCTGTCCTGTTCCAGTGCTTTTGTTGTTTTATATTTGCTGAATTGGAACTGAATTATAATCAGTCTGATTAGGAATAGATGGCCTCGGGGATTTTTCATGTGTGACAGAGAAAGAGAGAGAAGGGCTGACTGGAGCTGTGTGACTCACTCCATGAAAAATGACCAAAGTGAGCACCTCCTTCGGGAACACGAGAAGAGCAGAACTCACACATTTTGAAGTCTCCTTTAGCATGAGCTCACAGATTGGTGCAAAACATTTGACTGACTCAGGGTGCACATGTACCCTTTAGTGAGGGTACTAGCTCTTGAGGGGTACACAAGGGTTTGGTTTCCAGTGTGATTGATATAAATCCTTAAATCTATTCTAAAAATGGAAAAGAAAGAATGAAAAAAAAGGTATTATTTTGTCATCTAGGCATGATGATAGAGATGTCTTCCAGCTTTGGTTATTTTCCAGTTGGAAAACAGCAGTTTTCAATATCTGGAAGCAATAATCGGAAAAAAAACAATTGAAAAAATAACATTGAATCACTCTCCATTCACATCTGTAGGACTCCCACCAAATGCATCTGCTTCCCCACCTAACGTCATATTTGTATTCAAGTTTCCTATGAAATAGCTAAGCTGATGAAAAATGTTTTCTGGGCTAAGAAGAAGGGTTGTACTCTAATAGAGGTTTGATTGGGGCTGGCGGTAGGTGATGTCGAATGCTCAAATTGTTCTTAACAGAATTAATGTTTCACAATAGTATTTGTGACTTTCCTACTCTCTTCTTCTCTGGCAATAGCTGTTTCTTTTATACGAGAAGTTACACAACAACAAAATAGTCAGAACAGGTGGAAAGCAATGGCTGGAGAGCTGTGGCCAGGCAGTGAGGAGGGGAGCTGGCTCAGGGAGGCATTGTGCAAGGGAGTGTGTTTGGGCAGCTCCCAAGTCCACGGCGAGGGTTTCAGTTAATGATGGGCACTATGATTTCTTTTGCAGATGGTATTCACAGCATACGATAAAAAAGGAAAGCAGAAAAAACAACCTGATGAAAGAACAGGGTGCTGCAGGAAATACTGGTCAGTGGAGAATCTGTCTCCTCTTTCATTTACTTCTCTAAGACACAATGTTTTGGACTGGGTGGGCTCATGTGCCCCATAGTTAACTGGGATCTCGCAAAAATGCATAGAAAGGTGAGTGAAAAAATCCCTGGACAATACAATAAACATTTCACTCATTCTTTTCTTAGATTCATGTTCTTTCTCTCCAGTAGCTGAAAGTCGACTTTCTCCTTGAAAGAGCCAGTTTAATTTTGCAGACAACACTGCATTTTTTCAGCTGCAAAGATGTTTTCTAAGTATCCTGGACATACAATATTCTTTCATCTCTCATATCTGTTTTCTTAAGAAGGTACAAAGCAGTTCAGTTAAGAGCAGCAACTTAAAAAAATGAAAGTTATGTGTGTCCATTTATATACATACACACATATCTATGTGTATTTATCTACAGATGCACTGAGGTTCACCATGGCCTAGGTAGCCATATATACTGCGGTCATTTTCTGGGAAGGCTCTGGTTGCTGAAGTGATTTGGGGTGAAATTCTTTGCTGAATCTCACTGTTGCTGTTGCAACTGTAAATTTTGACCACGCGGAAGCTTTTAAGATCGGTAAAAATTCCAGACTCTTCATGGCAGTGTGTCCTGTTTACAGCTGCACCATTGCGGCCATTGCTGTAATTCAGGTACAATTCAAGTGTCATTGAAAACCACATCTAATTTTACGACTTTTAATCTCAGAGCATTAATGGAAAGGCTCGTTTGATACAATTACATTTGAAAGCAAGGACAATTAACTCAGCAGCAGCAGCTGGGTGCGGAAATCTGTGGCCTGAGAGCTGAGAGAGTTGTTATGTTTATTACAATGCCCAATAAATCATTTAAAGCAAGAACCAATTATCTGATAATTTCCAGTGTCTGCTCTTCAATTAACAGACTGAATGTGCACCTTTAAAGAAAAAGAGTAATTCCTCCCGATGTATTAGATTTTTTTTCAACCTAGAGATAATATGTATAGATTTTGTTATTAGTTTTTAGACTAGACTCCACTGCTGAGAGTCCAGCTCTTTCTAGGATCTTTCACCCTGGTTTACAGGGGGCATGGGGTTACTTGTTCTCTGCAGCTGGTGGCATTTTGTAGCGCATTTCATATAACATTAAAATTTGAAGGTTTTAAGGATGAGATGAAAGGGGCCATGGGGGCAGACTGGGATAAAATGCCCTCTGTGGGGCTATGCTGCAGGTGGAGCAAGGAAAGAGCTGATGGTTTGGCAATAAAGTGTGTATGTAAAGGAAGCTTGGTCACTCAATTCAATACACTGTGTCAAAAATAATCCAACCCAACTCCTTTTATTGGTCATTTTAATCTCTCCTTTTCACTTCCAGTGAGTTTTTTATACGTAGAATTCTCGCAGCAAGCAAAACCAACACTAATAGTATTCAAGTTATGAATGAGGAGAGCACAAGCACCCTCACGCGTTCTCTGTATTATATGTTCAGTATGTTTATGGATTAATTACACATGGAAATTAAAAAAGATTGATGTTCATAAAATTAGAGGTGGCATTCAGGCAACATGCCATGGGGACTTACCTGCCCAAAGCAGCATCCTGATCCAAAGCACTGCAGAGCTGCTGCGGGGTCGCTGAGAATGCAGCTCCCGCCTCCTGATGCTGGCACAGGAAGTGCTCAGCTCTGGGGCACGCTCTAAGGGAAGCCTCTGAACCAGGAATCCTGTGCTGGGATCACAGGGAATGTTGAAGGCTGTTCTTCATCAAGCTATGAGCCAAATGGTGGAGTCACCATCCCTGGTGGTGTTTCAGAGGTGTGTGGATGAGATGATTAGGGACTTGGTTAGATGGTGGACTTAGTAGTGGTAGGTTGATTACTGGACTTGATGATCTTAAGGGTGTTTTCCAACAGGCAAAGGTTCTATGATTCTGTTATTCTATAAGTGGACTCGTGGAAAAAAATTATTAAAGATCAGCTGTTAATCTCTATGGTGATTTGCAGACAAGTTGCTTTGCAATTACTGAGAGCAACTGTGTGGGCTATAAAAGCTTTGCGCCTTGCAAGCAAAGCAAGATTTCTTCTGGAGAATTTCTAGATAACATATTGCACAGTAAAAGACAAATTCATACACTGAGTCCAATTGATTCCTGAAGTGGTGCAATGAAAAAGATAGATGAACTGCAGTGGAACTACCAAGTCAGGAGTTCTTGTCCAGAGCTTCAAGGTCAAATATACGAAAATTGAGAAAAAACAATGGAGTATATGTTCCTCATAGAAATTTGCAAAATTAGCATGAGAACTGTTTTGCATTTATGTTAACAAATGCATTATTCGGGCATATTGTTTATGTTAATGCTCTTATGCATATAGGATGCAAATGCTTCAACAGCTTTTTTATGCTTAATAAAAATAATATACAGCAAGTTCTAACTAGTTTTAAACTATTTACTGCACTTGATTTCTCTTAATTTTCATTTAGTGTAATATAAACGGTAAAAACAGAAAAACAAATACAAAAAATAGGAGTCATATATTAATTATATATTCCATTTTACAGATATTTTTTATGCCTGGAGCACTATAGAAATGAATATACAGAACCCAGAATGTGAATTACAAAAGGTGCTCTCTAATATCAGTATTAATGTAGGATTTAATCAAGTTGGCTGTGCAACAGTTCAACCTGATGGCAATCAATGTTAGCTGTGCTTTAATAGTCCACATATAACTCATCAAATTTTAGAATTTTCATTCATTTATTGAATTAAAAAATATTATCTACACTGAAGAATCAGTAAATAAAATAATTTTTTACTAACTAGAGAGATGATTTAAATTTCCCAGCTTTGAAATAATCTTGGACTTATGAGAACTAATAATGACTAATCTCACTTAGTACAAAAGAGAACAAGCACTCATTAGAAATTTTGCCCTATTTTTGCTGTTTTTACATGCATAAATGTTCCAAGATTTAACACTTGGCAAGAATCTGTGTATGAAAACTGAGTATAGACCATGGATATAGTTAATTTCATATTGAGGAAAATCTGCAACTATATTAATCCTCAGAAAATTAAAATTAATAGAAAAATTTATGTTAACAAACTGCATTTCAGAGCACTGCCTGGAGCAACTGCAGCAAAACATCATTGTTATTCAGTAGCACCGTGTGGGCGGAGAGCAATGAGCTGAAAGGACCTGCAGGTTATTGCTTGTGCATTTCACTCATAAACACAACAAATTGCTTTATTGCGGAGCAATGTCGTTACACACAATACACTGTGATGAACGTTTTTCTTCAGTGTTACATTTCCACGTGTCTTTTTTGAGTGCCCCGGTGCTGTCACTGTGCTGCCAGGACAGCAGTGAGATCGAGATCTTTGCCTCAGAGGTTGTTTCCTGCGCAGTGAGATGAAACCGGACTGCACTGAATGCTGTGAACAAAATCCATCTCAACAAAGTCCCCTCTCAGGCCCCAGCTTCCCATCAGTCCCTCCTCTGTCTGATATATATCACTTTTGCTACTTCAGAAGAAGAGCAAAATCTTGAGGTTTTAGCAACTTGACATAAAGTAAAAAGAGCAAATGTGTAAAGTCTGGGTGTAACCGTGACAGGAAACCTTCTCTGCTCAGTGCATGGGCATTTATGCTATTTTGACTCAATGGAAATACAGGGGATAGCTGAGTAGTAGTTCAGGTTGTATAGGATCTCCTGGAGTTGCTGTAGGTCTTCTGAAAAAGATTGGCTCTGCTGTTCCTCGGGCCAAGCGTCCATTGAAGACGTGGCAAGACAAGCTCAGAGCAGCAGCAATTTGGGCCAGGCTTCGTATTCAGTGCAAAGGAAAGCCCTGAAGGTCATTCATGTTTGAAATGGCTGCAGCAGGATTTCAGTGTTCTGAGTAATTGTAATTGTGATCATAGCACAGGGATGACAGGACAATAAAAGTTGTGGAAAGGAATAATAACCCCTGTGGCTTTGCTAGTGCTGTTCAGATGGATAACAAAATACAACAGCATGCTTGAATTTTTCTAAAGAAAAAAAATCTGGCTTTTTTTGGAATCTTCTTCATCCATCTATCTACTAAAGAATCTACTTCTCCAGTTCTTATTAGTAAAAAGCAAAGTTTTTATTTAGAACACTAAGAAATAAAGTTTATTATAATTGTCAAAAAAAACCCAATCTTCTGCTGTTTTCCATTTTCTGTGAAATATTTATCTCTGTTTTTTTTTCCCTGTTTTATGTTGGAGCAGTAAGGAGTTCTTATGCATTGAGATTCTCCATAGAGTGTTCAGATGTTAGGATGATAAACAGAAATCAAATAGGCTTTTAAAATCCTAGGATTGTTAGTTGTCAGTGTGCAATAGGAAATCTAATGTATTAACTGCTGATGCAAATACGGATAAGCTAGCAGCAAGTGGGAAGGATGATTATCAGACTGAGAATTCATCTACAAACAAAGGCTGAACACATGCTGCAAAAGCCAGAGGATACAGAAATAGCAGCACTGGCTCATATGGAGCAACTAACTACAAGATCAACTAATTAGTTTCAAGCACTATTCTGCCTTTGAAAGGTTTTGATATGCCTCAAAAATGGCATACATTCAGGTCTGGTTTTGCAGGTACTATAGAAGCTTTTCCACTCCTGCTGTCACTGCAAGGCCTAATGGAATAAACTCAATTTTTTATCTTTCTTGAGTATCTGAAAGAGAGTTGCCCATGAGAATCAAGCACACTCATGTGTGTACAACTTAAGTGAAGAGTTGAGCAAAGGAAATGAGTAAAGGGAATGGATTAAACTGAGAGGTAAAGGGGATTAAACAGCAGCATGTTCCAGTGAATTGAATTCAGTGAGTGAGAAGACTGAAATCCTGGGCAGGTGATATCCTGATCCTGTGGGAGATGATGTCCAAAATCCAACTGATGTCTTTTTGTCCCCGATTTGCTCTCTGTATTCTATTACTTTGCTATGTAGTTGCAGGTAACCCTCACTGAGATAATTCAGAAGGCTGAGTGACCACGCAGACATGCAGCTCTGTACGGTCTCAGGCTCTGAGCGTGACTGTCAGTTTTCTAACTCTTATCCCACATTTGTCATCTGTCCCTGACCCTATAGATGGCACCAGGTCAGTTGAATCTGTACCCCGAGCAGTGTGCAATGCTCTTATGCTGCAGTCCTTACCTGCAGCCCTGTTTTATGCACTGACATGGTGAAGCATGAGCACCATTCAGCCCCAAAGGCCCTTCACATCACCCTGCTTCATCCTATACATCAGGGTACCAAAGCTGTAACTGCACTGTAGGTGTATCCATAACATGAAGAGGGTAATGAACCTCTGTACAACCTTAAAGGGACTGGTAACTTGAAAAGCCAAGAGGCTATGGACTCTAGAAGCCCTTCTTTAAGAAAGCTGGCTTTCATATGTGTCTTAGAGCCACTGATTAGAAGCATTGTGGTCTAACCCTCATGTGACTTACAAAAGAATGAGATAATATCTGTAAAATAGTTTGATCTTGTTTCATTTGCAATATCAACAGAAATAGTAAGAGAAGGAAAAAAGCTTGCTTGATATTTTTCTACTCCTAGTATTTGCTCTTTTGATTAATGATTAATAATACAGACATTTCAGCTGAGTGTTTCTGAAAAGCTTCCCGACAATAGGAGACCTCAGAAAGTATCCACCAGACTAAGTGGTAGAGCTTTTTAATTTATGGTATCTTTATCTCATTTTTGGGTAAAATGGTAGTAAATTTAGTGTAGAAAAAAGTCTTGCAAGGGCGAGAGTCTAGATTAATTGACGTAAAGGAGAGAAGGTCATTGATTTGAAAGTTCTTTCCAGTTCTAATTTCTATGCGCTGAGCAGGGTGACAGATAACACTTCATGAAAACTGCATTTTTATTGACTTTTGTGATTAAATGATTCTGTTGTTCAAAATAATTCTTATATTCAGTGGATATGCTTAGCTGTATAGTAGCAAACCATCTATAAGCAGTCGAAAAAGTACAACTATTCTGACTCCTGTGCTGAATAAAAATCAGAGGGTAAATTCTTCAAGTCATGAGTGCTTGTCTTGCAAAACAATCATAAGAATGAGCCAATGTGTAATTAATTATTCTGACTTTGGCAGAACTTTGTGCATTTAAGTGATCTGTTTGGTTCAATAAATTTAATCAATTCATGATCAGGAGAGGAATGCAATAATTTAGAAAACTGACTTGCTTTATTGTGTGGGTTTTGTTTTGTTTTTTTTGATAGAGCCTGATAAGTAAATGAGGAATTCTCCTAATGTTTAGCATATGTCTACCCTGATAGATGGGTAGTCATTGCTAAGGCTTGACCCGTCATGTGCTTCACCTATCCAAACGGCTTTTCTGTGAGAGGTCTTAGGGCATGAGCACCTATATCCACCTAATATTTCTTTGAAATTGTGAGTGATGCTAATTTTTTAGAGTTTATGCCATTAAAGGCAGACTTTTATGAATTGCTCTCTGGTGCCTTTTGGAACAGCCTGTCTCTCCTCTTACAACTTTGTCAGCCCAAAATACTGACAGGATTTCTCAGCAGCACCTTGAGGAAGTTGTGAGGTAGCCAGGGACGGATGGAGACAGGAAGCTCTGTTAGAGGTAGTCAGGCCGAGGGGCAACACTTGCTCAGATCTGCAGTTTGACTCATGTCAGAGCAGAAGAGATGTGTTACATGCTACTCTGTCCCAGGTGTGGTAGAGATCAAGAAACCTATTGATAAGGCATCACATTCTGAATAGAAATTATCAACTCAGCTCACCCAAGGTGAAGCTGAACGAACCTCTCTTCAGAGTGAAAAAAATGCTGGACTTTGTGAGCAAGAACTTTGTAGCTTTATTGCAGCTGAAATTGCAATCTGCCAAAGACAGTTCTGCCAAAAGAGCCGCTCGTAACATGGTTCCTGTGACAGAGGTCAGCACAGACAGTACAGAATTTTGATGACCTTCCATTTCAGTAAATATTGCTAAACCAAAAGGTCCAAGTAACTCATAACTGATTAATTACCGTGTTCCAAAGAAACATATTTATTAGGATTTAACTCATTAACACAATGTTTATGTGGAAAATAAGAGGCTATTTGGAAGCAAAACATAAAATCATAGTCTCCTGAGAACCACGTTACCTTATAACATCAGTAGGAATTGCTAGAGCAATAAGCAAAGCAGACATTTACTACTTGGCTTAGACTTTTTTTCCACTCTTAGCAAACTAACGGGCTCCTGAAGTTAGCAAGGTAGGAGTGAAGGGAGCAACTGGCCATACAAGCCCCTGATACATTGTCTGCCCAAAACCAATTCTGCTCATTCCTTTCCAGATTTCTGTCTGCTTTTTCACTGAAGCATGTCTGAAACTAACCCTTATATTCTTACTTAGACATGCCAGTATAAATTTGCCAGCTTCACTTTAGTTTTTAGAAGTTTTTTTACAAAATATATAGGTTGAAATTTGCCATGGTAGGAGCCTAAATTCAAATTGTTTTAAAAAACAAATAAGATCAGACTCAGACTTTGATCCAATAGTTGGAGCCAAATATTTTGACTTTTAGGCAGCTCAGTATTTTCAAAAGATTTTGCCAGATGCATCTGGATCATTCTAGAATTATCACTCCTACTACCAAAATCTGAGGCAAAAGATTTCTCATTTGTGTAATAAAATCAGTGTTAGGCCGAAGTTGATTAGGAGCCTGGAAATTTAGATTTTTAGTGTACTACTTTGTTAAATTTTTGTAGTGATAATGCTGACTAGGATTGGGTCGTGACTAGGAAGGACATTATTGCTACAATCATTTTTAAAATACACCTTATTTTATATGATATATAATTTCTTCATTGCACAAAGAAGGTCTCTGGTTGATTTCCACTGTTGTTAATTGCAAAAGTGTTACTGAGTTTTCTTCTCTGGTTGGAACTGACATTTTCTTTACAACTGCAAATTCTGAGTCATCAAGGATCTGCCTTCAATTAGATAACCTTAGATTGAAGCAGTTCTGTATAATTTCACATACAGTGTTGTATTCCTAGTAGTTCTTCTACCTTCTAATTGGATGTAATCAGAGGGTCTGATTCGACATTAGGATATCTGTATCCCACCTGACTGCAAAAGTCAGTTTGTGCAGTGTGACCAAGAGAGGGAACTGGAGCGCTGCAGACAGCTGTCACCATTCACACTATTCTCCAGTGCTCATGTTCTGCAGATGTTAAGGCCAAGTTTATATGCCTGCATCAGTTCCATGGCAATGCCATTGCTTGTTTTCTGTGCTGAAATACAGAAAATAGTTGAGTTCAGATATAGTTGGACTGTGAAAATGTACACAGTTTGACATTGCATCTTGGCAGGTTGGTCTTTTGGGCAAATAGTTCTGCAAATCCATTGGTATGATGTAGCTTACCCATGGTATTTTTGCTGGAAGGCATACTAATGTTTGTTAGAAGGGCAGAGGGAAAAACAAAAGGATTGATGAGGTCTTCAGCCAGTTTTGGCAGTTTTTAAAGGAGGCAGGATCAGAGAAAACAAAACAGCATAACCAATTCACCCTAGGGAAATAGTATTCAATTTTTTATTTAAATCATTAAGATTCTTTTATTTCTGTCTGTTCAAGGTAGGTTGAAAGAACAAGGTGAAATAAAAGATGAGGTGAACAGCTCCTGGCATTGACGTGTCACAACCAGAACTAAGCATGGAAAAGTTCTGCTGCTTATTTTTTGTTGTAACTTGCCCTTGTTCCATAGGCAGTACGGAGAAATTGGTATATACAGAATGAGATGTTTCTGAACATTACAGTTGTCGTGATGCTTTTGAAAGGCACTAGTAATGACTACAGAAATCCATTTGTAATGGTGTTACCTAGGGACTGCGTTGTACTAACAGAGTACCTTACAGGCATTAATGAATTAGTCCTCACAACATCCTGCGGACAAACATTTGTTCCTCACATCTGTCTTTAGAGGAGATGACCACAGAGAGTTCAAGTAAGCTCTGTGGTTAATATATTATATACCATTACAGAACTAGGGATAGAATTCAGGAAATTCAGGTTCACAGTCCTGTGATCAGACAATGAGGATACATGAAGTGAAAAGCAAACAGATGCAAGATATTAACCAAATTTTCACAGAATTGAAGTAAAATGTCCCATTTCATCCCCTTCTATCAAAGGAAGACTGTTATGTGTCTGTAATCATGAGGAGAAGTGACTACCTGTCAGAGTATGCTGCGAGCTTCTTAGCCATGTGGGGCTGGAGCTCAGTCCAGGCTTTTCTAAGTCAGTCAGTGTGCTCTGTTTCGTTGGCAGGTATGGCTGTGGGGAATCCTACTGTACATAAATGAAATCTTACCAGCTGACAGTAATAACATTTACTCCTGTGTTTCCAAACGTTTGTGTTTCTCTCAAGTGTCATGGCATTCAGGATCACTGGAAGCAGGTGGATATTTTGGTAGAGTTGATAGAAATGTATTCTGCTCTGTGATCTATCAACTCAATAGAAATTTATGTTGAGAATCCTGCCAGCTCTGTGGGCTTGCACTGAGAGGTCTATGGAGTCTGAGTGCAATTGTTGATACTTATCCCTCATCCTACTGGAAAAATGGTGTCTTTTTCCAATCCAATAAACAAAGCTTGCACTAAGCCATCATTTATTGCATCAAGTAAGATTTCATCAAATAACATGTTCTGGTCAAGGATCAAATCAGATCTTGAAAAAGCAGGATGTCAAGTACATCCCTTCCAACTAAGTTGTGATAAAAAAAAGGAAAATTTTTTTTTTGATGAACAGCACAACGAAACATCAACTTCATTTTTTTTTTGGAAATTCTACAAACAATTTTACACTCACTACCAAAAAGAGCCTCGAAAAGAGAGCAAGGCAGCCAGTTTGCTGAAGAGAAATAACATACAGGTGTAACTTTCATAAAGCAAATGCAGGTTGACAAAGTAGTCTCCAATGGCACAGGTCTTAATTATGGCCTTTTTGTGCCCAAAGCTCTTCTTGAAACAGGAATTTCTCCTGCATGAATCCCTGAAGTCAACAGGAGAGCTATTATGCAGTAAAAGCACAGCAGTAAGTCATGCTTTCTAAAAGGGCCTTGTCCTGTACAGAGAAAATTCTTTGGAATTCTCCAACAAGATAAAAACAGAAGCCTAAAAAGCTATACAGTATATTTGGTTTTCTATTATTTTGTATCACCGGCTGAAATGTTCTCTGAGGAACACTCGCAGAGTTCCACAGAGCCATAAGAGGGAGAGGTGGTACATGAGAATATACTGTATGTGCTGGATATGTCATCTCGTCCCCCAGGAGTTACTCCTCCATCGCTCTCAGCATACTGTAGCAACGTGAGTTCTACAAAGTCAAATCTGAAGCCAAGCTGATCAGAGTTGTCTCAGGACTTAGAAAAACGTCCCATACAGATTATTGATTCTAGGGGATTGCGTGGATTGAAATGAGCTACTTAGAAGAGCATTGCTGCTCCCAGTGTTGTCTCTCTAAGATGTTTCATGGTGAATAAGTAGAGATGAACACATTTGTCACTGTCTGGTAGTGTCAGGAGCAAGATGCAGCATTTCCTTTACCAAGATCATCCGGTAACTAATGTAATCATTCTGCTTCTCAGATTTAGCTGTTTTGAAGGAAGTGCAACAATGACAATGGATACAAAAGGCTTTGATCACTGTTTTAGTACAGATAAGACACAAATCATAGAATCAGATAATGGTTTGGATTGGAGGGGAGCCTAAAGATCATCTGTTTCCAACCCCTCTACCATGCCTAATGCTTTTATGTAGCAAATACTGTGAATGAGCGGTAGGAATAACATTAAACAGAGGATTTAGTAAGGAGGTTTTCAGAATGATGAGAGAACGTAAGGACGTTACAAATGGATAATCCTCTTTGAAGCAAGAGAAGGGTGACAGTGAAGAGCCAGATGTCAATGCTGCATAGTAGGAAGGGCACAAAACTTGAGTGAAAGAACTGGTATCAAAGCACTGTCAGGGGGACTCTAAACTCAGCTACAGTGGTACGAAACAGAAGTTCTGAAAGCACTGCAGTTATTCCCAATCTAACTAGTACTGTAACCAAGATGAGATTACACTTACAATTGATAGCAATGAACGTCAGTTATGGGATGAGCACAGATTCAGACTTCCTGCTCATGTGAGCAGTACAGGTCAGGTGACATTAATGCCAGCTGAGAATCTAGCCCAGGCACTTCCAAGCAGTAGATCTGAGTAGTGTTCTCTTTGCTGCTGGTTTCACTGGTCTATCTGACCACCCAAAGATCACTGAGACATTTGGATTACCAAGTGGCAGGCCTTCATGAAACATAAGGTGAGGGGCTTCCCATGCCAGCATAGCTACATCATTCCTCCTTCTTTTCTGGCTCTGCACAATTCCAGGCCTGTAGCTTTGAGGGGAAAGCAGGGAGCAGAAATGCAGGACAGCAAACTACTTTCTGCAAGGAAATCTTGCAGAAAAGTCACAATGGAAAAAAACAATTTCTATCTCTGATCCCATTCTGCTGAAAGGCTTCTTCCTCCAGTAAGCCCTGGCAATGGGAGTGTTTTCCAAGCAGTGGAAGGAAGCATTGCTTCCCACCCTGCTCTTATTTCACCTGGCTCAGAGATAGGTCTGAAAACTCTGCACAGACAATTACATTCTGGTTTCAATCTCTCAGAAAGACAATATTAAGCAAAGGAAGCTGCTGTTTTAAAATGTTGGGTCTGTTCTTCCACTGTCACTGAGGAATCTCTGCAATATTCTTAATAAAAATAAAGGAGAACAAATCTGTGGCTCTGGCTTTAATCAAAGAACACTGTGCAGTGCAATGACAGAATAACAGGTCACTAGTAAACAGCCTCCCATTTGGGCTACTGCAAACCTTTAACTGCTGAGATTACAAAAGCAGTAAAAGCACAGACCCTTGATTGCCTGGAACAAAGTGTAGGTTTGAAAAAGCTCCTGGGAAACTCAGCTTCTGATAGCAGCAAAACAATTCAATGATGGCAAATTCCTGACTTGGAAAAAATGCCTGAGTCTGTGGTAAACACTAACAGCTACAGCAGATGATCTCTTAAATCCTGGGAAGCAGGATCTTTAATCCACTGTATCCCAATTGATATCTCTATTTTGCCAGAAAGGGCCATGGATATCCTCAATGAAACATCCCCATGCACATGTATTATGCCAAGCTGATTTGCATAATGTGAAAAAATATACAAATTATTTGCCTAAACCTCAAATCTACCAAACCTTGGCTTTCTTGTAGAATTTTCTCAAAGCAAAACTGAGATTTCTTGGTTGCAGTTGGATCTGGAAGAAGTAGCGAGAATCGTATTTAAAAAAGGGTTTATTTTCATCGTAGTAGTATTAAAACTAACTCAGGATTTATCAAAATCGCAAAGGAGGTTTATGGCCTTATTGGCACTGGACCAAGGCTTGCCCTGTGACAACCTCCAGATAGCTGGAAGTGAGAGAGAAGGCTATCAGGACATCAGCTGTTTTATCTTCAGATCCCCTACAGAAGGAAAAACTATATACTGATAGTGGGCTGTGTCCATAACCCTCCAGCTAGGCTGTTAAAGAGGGAAAGTTACCTTTGAGTTGCACAAGTGGCTCAGAATTAGAGACCTCAGTGGTTATTTACTTTGAATTTTAAAACTCAGACTCAGTAAATGCAGAAGCATTTCTGGAAGAGAGGCTCCTTAGGGCATACCCAGGTCTCACTGGGTGCTTTGACTCCTAAATTCCATGTGATTATGGCCAAGAATTCATGAAATAAAAAGCCTTCCTGATGTAATCTTCTGTCACCAGATTATCCATGTGGATGTGAGCACAGTGAGGCAGTGGGTGGTGCATTTCAGTGGTGGCAACAGCAACGTGAAAGACAAGCCACATTCCAGATGGCCATGCAGATTTTTATGAGAAGAGCAGGCAGGCTCTTTTCTAGCTATTCATGACCAGAATTCTAGCTACACAGATTCTCGGATCTTTCATGATGCTCCAGCATGAGCAGAGGCTTTGATTGCTCTTGCTTGAGTAGGAAATGAAAGTCTAAGAATGACATGGCAGCTGTCATGAACTCTGGGTCAAACAGTATATTTATAACTGGCTATTTTGCCTTGCTCCCAACCATAGCCAAAAATGTTAGGAGGGAAATAGCCCTATGACCTCTGGGAATGCAATCCATTCAGAGCTCTGGGCAGTTCAGGACCAAGAAATAATTTGTTCAAAAATTAATCAAGTTAGTTCTCTGTCACATAAACAGTCTCTGTCCTGAGACTGATCATGTCTACTGCCTTTCTTCATGCTATATCAATTTGCAATGGCTGCTAATAGAAGAGGAAAAACATTTGTACAGAGTGTTCATTCTGACTTTAAGTATTGATTCGCAAGTAAACCCCTGCCTTTTCTGCTAGGGAAGCCGTGGGAGCAGTGAACAGAGCTTCCATTTATTCTCCCCATTAATACTCTCATCAGAGACTGATGTGCTCGTGTCCCTGGAAGTCACTGCAAAGCAGAACTGAAGTGGTGCTAAGGCAGTGTGGGGAGCCACGCAGCACCCTTGGCTCTGTCCCTGTTCTTCCATCTATCCGCTTTCTCTCTGTATTGAGACTGTGCTGGTTACTCTCACAAATGCTATTTTTATTTTATCCAGCAGAACTCCCTCTTTTATTCTATATTTATGGCAAATTTAATCAATTTTAAAAGATTGTACTTGCGGCCATATCCTTCTAATTGGGAAGTATTCTCTCTCCCTCCACGCCTTGCCCCACAGTTACCATAAAATAGCTGCACGAGACATGTTTTGTTTGGAAGGGGCTGAACTTTGTGCCCTGGGTCAGCTGCCATCAGCCCTGCCAGTGCTGCTCAATGTTAACAACTTTGTAGGGTTGCAACGCCTTAGGTCACAGCATGGGAGGAAAAAGTCTGCACAGGACAGTTAGGAAGTTATTAAATCACTTGAAATCACTTGAAGCTATTTGCATGAATGAAACCATCTGCAGGAGAATCATACTCACAAACCACAGATTTATCTGCAGATAGTTGTATTCAGCCCCACACTTCCAATAAGCTCTTGTTGGATGACAATTGAAACAGATCTTTAAAGCTCAATAAATACTAACCATCCGGTGCCAAACATTTAGGATTCTTCCGGGATTAGTGACAGCTTAAGGCATGATAGTGAAGCTGTCTATAAACTGACCTCTTCTAGGACTGCAGATCTCCATTAAGGTGGCCAGTTATTATCATCTGACCTTAATTAGCTGCTTTTTCTTCCTCTTTTTTTTTTTCTTTGGCCCAGTGTCTAGGCAGATGTTTTTTATGACTACAGGGTGATGACATCATGAGCTGTCCACAGAGCAGCTTAACTGCAGCAGAGTTTCTCCTTAGTTCCCAGACGTTGCTCTGCTAGGCTTCCAGTTGAAACATGTGGGATGCTGAGCTTGGGGTGCAGAAAGCAACAGAAAAGTGACAACTTCCGACACAGTTTGAGAAGGAACCAAGTAAAATGGCTGTATTGTTTACATTTGAAATATGTACTTAACAGAGCTCTTTTTCTAATGCTGCTTTCCTCAATAAAGCAAGTTCTTCTGCCCATATTGCAGGAAATTATTTCCTTCTGCCTGCTTACGGCACCACTGCATTTCTCCTCTGCCTTTTCTTAGTCGTAAGAGATTGTTAAATCAGGTAACGTTATGAAATCTTTACAGTCCCTCACCTCTCTGCCTAGCCCACCATGTGCCCTACTCAGCAAAACTGTGGGATTGCAGTTCATGCACGCAGGTATGAAAATATCACAGAGAAGTTTTGAAAGATCATTCACTGCGATGTCTGCCTTTTAGGAATGGGGTCTACTGACTGGATTAGTATGTTTCCTAATTACTAAATAATTAATATGATAGCCAGTTAATTTGTTATACACAGGTGTGGATCAAGATCCTTTTAAACAGACAATTGTCATCACACTAAAACAGTCCATTAAGAGAAGGCCAGTGGCTACAATGTGAGCCTTAATCTCTAATAAGAGACATCATCTCTTTCAGTAAAAGACTCCTTGACTGGCCTTCAGAAAGCCACTTTTAATTTCTCCATTGCCATTTGTAAAGAGAACATGATAGCACTTCCCTGCCTCAGAGGGGTGCTAGAATTATCCAAACATTAAATATTAGAGATACACTCTAAGTATATTCAGGTGAATACCTTCCACTTCATATTCCAATCAATTATAAATATTGTAATGGCTATAAATTAGAACGATATAAGGTCATAAATTTTCTCTGCAGAAGGAATTAGGCATTTTTTAGGACAATGATGTAGATTTAGCTTACAGTTTTCTGGTTTTCTAATATTCTTTTAAGTTTCCTAGAACACCACATAGTAAGGAAAAAGACACTTGTGTGGAAATCCTTTGCATGGTCAGGGACTACAATAGTACATAAAAATAGAGCAATTGCCTAAGAGTACTACAAGAATTTTTCATTTTCATTCTCTAAAATGAGAACATATTAAATACTGTTTATTTCTATATAAAAATCTCTTTATGAACTTCCAATAAAAATTAGTATTTTCTTTCATGGGAGCAGAATAAAAGAAAACAAAACAATTTAATTTTTCATACGAGTTCAGTGTAAGCTGTATTTCAGCGCATTTACTTAACTCTCAGATGAAATTAACTGTCCTAAAAATTAGTTGAGATAGAGTGCTTTAAAAATATAAGGGATAATGTAGAGAAAATGAAATCTCAGCCTCAATAGCATTTTCCCGCTCCATAAAAGCAGGCTGAAAGTCACTGCTTCCTGCAGGCAAGTTGCAGTCAAGTTGCCAGCATGACGGTAACGCTCAGCAGAAGCCTCAGACAGCAGTGATCCTTTACCTCAAGCCAGGGCCCAGGTCAAAATCACATTGTAAAGCAGACATCTGCAGGAGTCCCCACAGTGGCCAGCCTAGGAATCAGAGAACAAGATGATCACAAGCAATGCCACTGCCTGTTTCTATAACAGTTGTCTGGTTTAGAGCAAGCTGATGGAGGCTACGGAAAGTCTGATCAGGTACATGTCTTTTTGAAGCTCACTCTGCAGGGTGGAAAACAGGATGTCTAATTCATGACTGAACTCCCCCTTCTTCCCTGTCGTGTGTGCTTTCTAATGCCATCCCCACACCTATCTGGTCCTGGGAGGTGTTTCTATCGATATCCCAGAAACTCTTTGCTACCTCTGCACATGGAAGCCTCTTAAAAACCAGGTGTCTGCCCTGACACTGAATCCTAAGTCCAAGGCCAGTGAGGTCAGCAGAGACAAAACCAGTCAGCCCAAGAGAAAGCCCTATTACAGTGCTGCTTAATGTCATCCACAAGTAGCTCAGGTATCCCGGGATGCAAATGTTCTCCACTAACATCAGGTGCAGAATCAGAGCCGAAGTGAGATGTCATGCATGAAGATTTAACAGTCAAAAATGAGTATACAGGGGGCAGGAGAAGAGTTTCCTCACTAAACCCTAATTCACTACTGTTAAATGAGCAGCCTGGTGAGGTAAATGCACACACATACATATTATGACAGTTCAGGAACCTCCTTGCTCTTGAAAACAATTTGTACTACAAGCCATGCTACCTCTACGCTTGAATAGATGTAATAAATCTTCTTGACATCAGTGTTGCACATATTTACATGCTGTACAAGAAAAGAATAAAATACACTTCTGTAATTTTTTTCAAGCTTTTAGTTCCTATCATATCATTTGCAGAAAGGGAAGAAACAATGCCAACTGGCCTCATGGACAGATTCTGCTGTAATCAGGTGTTTTAGCACAATCTGTTCTATTCCAGTGGAGAATATTTTCAAAAAGAAAACAGGCTGAAAAAAATCATATTTATTTCCAAATTTGCCTAACTTAACACAAAAGAGAAACATTGCAGTAAATGGGTTTGTCAGACTTTGAAGCAGAAAGAACTATTTTAGGAAAAGCAAATTAAAAGTCAACATCACAGATTTTCCTCTATTTTGTGGAAACGAGACAGGGCTCAGAGCTGTGAAATCCTGGTAGAAACTTCAGCAGGGTTTGAACCAGGCGTGGGATCCGTGCAGGGAGCTGTCTTGCTCTTTTGCCTTGACACTCCATCATTTTTTCCTATTCAGATCTTTTACAAACTCCCTTGTTTCTTAAATTTAGGCTGTCTCTTGGCTTTATGTTCATCACTGTACCAAATAAAAAACAAGTCACCATTTATTTGCATCAAATAAAAAGAAAAATGAGAAAATTTGTGAATTTTAATTGCAGATAGGTGGACTGGAAATTTTCACTCAGCACTTCCTTTGTTGAGAACACAAAATAATGTCAAAAAAGTTTTTAAAAAGTGTGTTTGTGCTGAAGAAACCAATTTTATGTGTAAGCCTTGTTTTGTATTTTTTTGGGATTTGGCACACGTTTTTCTCCTGCAACACTAAGACATCCCAGGCACAAGCCAGAAATCCTTAGAGGTGCTCAGGGGATGAACAGGGTGTCTTTGCATAAGTCAGTTATGTTTCTTAATTGCCTTCATCCATCCAGGGGTCATACCACATCAGAATACTGAAAACTCGCAAGTTTGCACTTGCAAAATGTTGTAATGCAAAGAGTGCTGAAGTTCTTGCAAGGATGATCTTCCACAAGCAAACAGGTTATCCTCATAAACCATCAGGTTTTCACAGAATGAAAGGGGAGTAAGTGAGACACATTGATTAACACAAACATGAAGCCATCAGACCAGTATGAAATGTAAGGGGTTTTGAGAGCACTGCCCTGTGTCTCTGTGCACAGAGCATCCCAGCACACCTCAGAGAGGTCTTCCCCCTCTCTCTGTCCAAGCTTTGATCTTCCCTGAGCTACTCCAGTTAGCATGAAGTGTTACTTTTCTCTGTGGTTGCTCCTGAGGAATCGTGTTTCTGGCATTCTTCTTCTCTGTACATACAGTGTAATTGCTTTTCTATAGTGTTCATCAACACATGGCCTGTTAGGTCTTCAATGAGAAAGAAGAAAGAAGAAATTGTTGCTTTGATTTTAAACCTCTAAACTTTTCCATTTCCTTTTCCAAAGCTGTTCTATTCTGTTTCAAATACTTTCTTTGAAAGGTTTCACTAGTAATCTGATAGAAGTTTTCACATTGCACAAAATGTAATGTTGTTCTACTAACATATCTTGAAAACCCTTCCAGAATTTCTTCACAACAGTGCTATGGATGTAGCTTCATTTTATTTTGCTTCCAAAATGAAGTAAATTGCTTTCTCTGCCTTGTTTGTTCCTTGTCTGTTTCCTACATGTGGTACTAATAGGGCAATCATACATTTATCAGCCAATGAGCAAAGGGGAGTGAGCAGATCTGCAAGCACTGCGGGTTGCTGCTCTCAGCACTAAAGGACAAAATAAGAAATACCATCTTGTTGTACTCTGCAGCGTATGTCCAGAAAAAATATCACCCTGAAAGTTGGTAGCATTGCATGTGGTGCAAATAAGAAGATCAGCTGAATGCAAGGTGCCTTGCTGTTGTCCTTAACTAGGAAACAGATTTGCAACAGCTTGGAATTTTACTGAGTCATAGTTTGATCAAGACTGAAAAGTCAGCCTCTTGGAAGTGAGCATGGCCAGTATTCAGGCAGCATGTACTTGGATTTAATAGCACATACCAATCAGTTTGGGTCTGAGAAGATAGCAGCATTCCTCAGAATCAGAGAATATGAGAAGCATTACTACTTCAAGAGGAATAAGAGAAAGAAACTTGCAGTAACTGAACACCCACTCAGCCTGATGGGCGCTCCTTCTCCACCACTACTGCTCTCATTTTAAAAGCTGCATATCAGCAGTCAGATGAACTCTGTTCTTTCAAGAAAACTGAAATCCCCACAGCATATTTTCCCTTTACACAGAGTACAGCCAAAAAAACTAGTTCCCATCCAGATTTGCAAGTTGTCTTAATTAACAACAGTGTTGATGAGTGAAAAATTGTGTACTGTGGTTTTATCACACATTTTGGCAGTGTGTTTCTCCTGCCGATATTCTCTGCAGTCAAGGCAAGGCACATATCTGCCTCTGCGTGTGTGATATCTGCAGGATAAAAGCAGCGATGATATCCAGAAAAAGTACAAGCATCTCAAGCCAGCACATACAACTTGATGTCATTAATTCAACATCATCCATTTAAAGGGGCAAATATTGTTTCCCACACATAGTCTTGTGAATGCTAAAAAGTACTTACATTGTAATTATAGGTGATCAAAATATGTAGTCTCTTTCCTTTCCATGTCCTTCCCAATGAAGACGAAACAAAACAGAGTGAGAGATCAGGGTAGACCAGGTTTGAATTCACCTTAGGTTTAGTAACTGGAATGCAGCAGACTGAAACCATGCTAAGGCAAAGGGTCAGCTATGAAGATGTTGAAAAATTTCTGAGTTGATTTCATGCAGACTTTGCACATCTTGGAAATCCCGTGATATCAAACGTTACTACTTTCAAACATCCCAGTCCAGTTGGTTTAGGCCTTTCAACTTCT